>NW_022301369.1:650-1396 GCF_002776525.5 Piliocolobus tephrosceles | reverse complement strand
CCTGGAAGGCGGGATCAGCTTGTGGGAGCCCCAGGCCCTTGGCAAGCAGGGCAGGTCACCACTCTTTGAAAGGAGGGAGGCAGAGGGCGCACGGGTCAGTGAACTTTCAGCTGACTCCAGGCCTTGAGGCCCATGGGATCGTTCTGGGCTGCAGCCAGGCCCTGCCAGCCTCAGTCGATGTGAGGTGCTCAGCCAATCCATTCTCCCCGGTAGGGGTCCAGAATCGGATCCGATGGGGGGTCATGAGAAGACCCCAGCAGGCGCCCTGAAGCTCCCCCTCCCCTGGTGGAAATGGGATCAAGGATATTCTGAAGTCGGGACTCCTGGGGGTTGGATCGGGGGACGCTGCCCGCGGCCGCCTCTCCCACGCGGCCCCCAACAGGACCGCGGATGCAGCCGCTGCCAAGGCTGCATGCAACGGGAGAGCCCCTGGCGCCCAGCGGCCGCCATCCTTTAAAGGTAATGCAGCCTGACTGCAGGCAGGGGAGCGCGGGGCTACGAAGCCAATGCGCCTGCGCGAGTGGCGAGCGGGTGCTCCAGGCGAGCCGGTGCTGGCGTCACAGTGGGTCCCACGGTTGCCATAGGAACCACGCCCTGAGGCCTGGCAAACGGGAGCCATCCGTGGCAGTGCTTGGGTGGCGGGGCTCCGAGGCTCCAGCCTGACCTCTCCACGGGGTCGACAGGACTGTCTCTGGATGCCAGGAGTCCCGGCAAAGGGCTGACTAGGATGTTCAAAGCACAGGCGG
>NW_022301369.1:0-550 GCF_002776525.5 Piliocolobus tephrosceles | reverse complement strand
TCTGTGTGTTTGTGTGTGTCCCATTTGAGATTCGCTCTCTGTCTCTCGCTCTCTGTCAGTTCCTTGCCCTCTCTCCTTCGGTTGGGATGTGTGTGTGTGTGTGTGTGTGTGTGTGTGTGTGTGTGTGTGTTTGGAGAAAAACGCCCTTTGTGCCAAAGAGCGATTCCTTGCCTCTCGGCCTGTCTTTGGTGAGCCTCCCTCCGCGTCTGTGCCTGGGTCCTGTGTCCGCTTGTCATCTGTTTTCACAGTGGTACCACTTTGTTTTTGTGAAGGCCTCGACCACGTGAGAAGTTGCGTGGCTCCCGGAGCAGTTGAAATCTCATCTTTATCCTCTGCGGCCTGTTTTCATTGATCAAGATGGACACACTGCAACCAGGAACAAAAGGTGCAAGGGACCTCATTGTTCTGTAGGAGAGGAGGAGCCCCACATCACAGAAGATTCTTGTATCTTTTCAGGGCTCTTTTCTGAGAAAAGACGCCCCTTCATGACACAGGCGGAGAGAGGACGCAAGGAATGGGAGATGGCCAGGATCCCAGTAACTGGAATGCG
>NW_022301368.1:904-4381 GCF_002776525.5 Piliocolobus tephrosceles | reverse complement strand
ATAGTGTTGGAAGTTCTGGCTAGGGCAATCAGGCAAGAGAAAGAAATCAAGGGTATTCAGTTAGGAAAAGAAGAAGTCAAATTGTCCCTGTTTGCAGATGACATGATTGTATATTTAGAAAACCCCATTGTCTCAGCCCAAAATCTCCTTAAGCTGATAAGCAACTTCAGCAAAGTCTCAGGATACAAAATTAATGTGCAAAAATCACAAGCATTCTTATACACCAGTAACAGACAAGCAGAGAGCCAAATCAGGAATGAACTTCCATTCACAATTGCTTCAAAGAGAATAAAATACCTAGGAATCCAACTTACAAGGGATGTAAAGGACCTCTTCAAGGAGAACTACAAACCACTGCTCAGTGAAATCAAAGAGGACACTAACAAATGGAAGAACATACCATGCTCATGCATAGGAAGAATCAATATCGTGAAAATGGCCATACTGCCCAAGGTAATTTACAGATTCAATGCCATCCCTATCAAGCTACCAATAAGTTTCTTCATAGAATTCGAAAAAACTACTTTAAAGTTCATATGGAACCAAAAAAGAGCCCGCATTGCCAAGACAATCCTAAGTCAAAAGAACAAAGCTGGAGGCATCACGCTACCTGACTTCAAACTATATTACAAGGCTACAGTAACCAAAACAGCATGGTAGTGGTTCCAAAACAGAGATATAGACCAATGGAAGAGAACAGGGCTCTCAGAAATAATACCACACATCTACAGCCATCTGATCTTTGACAAACCTGAGAAAAACAAGAAATGGGGAAAGGATTCCCTATTGAATAAACGGTGCTGGGAAAATTGGCTAGCCATAAGTAGAAAGCTGAAACTGGATCCTTTCCTTACTCCTTATACGAAGATTAATTCAAGATGGATTAGAGACTTAAATGTTAGGCCTACAACCCTAAAAACCCTAGAAGAAAACCTAGATAATACCATTCAAGACATAGGCATGGGCAAGGACTTCATGTCTAAAACACCAAAAGCAATGACAACAAAAGCCAAAATTGACAAATGGGATCTAATTAAACCAAAGAGCTTCTGCACCGCAAAAGAAACTACCATCAGAGTGAACAGGCAACCTACAGAATGGGAGAAAATTATTGCAATCTACTCATCTGACAAAGGGCTAATATCCAGAACCTACAAAGAACTCAAACAAATTTACAAGAAAAAAACAAAAAAACCCCTTTAAAAAGTGGGCAAAGGATATGAATAGGCATTTATCAAAAGAAGACACGCATACAGCCAACAGGCACATGAAAAAACGCTCATCATCACTGGCCATCAGAGAAATGCAAATCAAAACCACAATGAGATACCATCTCACACCAGTTAGAATGGCAATCATTATAAAGTCAGGAAACAACAGGTGCTGGAGAGGATGTGGAGAAATAGGAACACTTTTACACTGTTGGTGGGATTGTAAACTGGTTCAACCCCTGTGGAAAACAGTATGGCGATTCCTCAAGGATCTAGAACTAGAAATACCATTTGACCCAGCCATCCCATTACTGGGTATATACCCAAAGGAGTATAAATCATGCTGCTATAAAGACACATGCACACATATGTTTATTGTGGCACTATTCACAATAGCTAAGACTTGGAATCAACTCAAATGTCCATCAGTGACAGACCAGATTAAGAAAATGTGGCACATATACACCATGGAATATTATGCAGCCATAAAAAACGGTGAGTTCGTGTCCTTTGTAAGGACATGGATGCGGCTGGAAACCATCATTCTCAGCAAACTTTTACAAGAACAGAAAACCAAACACCGCATGTTCTCACTCCTAGGTGGGAATTGAACAATGAGATCACTTGGACTCGGGAAGGGGAACATCACACACCGGGTCCTATTATGGGGAGGGGGTAGGGGATAGGGATGGCATTGGGAGTTATACCTGATGTAAAGGACTGGTTGATGGGTGCTGACGCGTTGATGGGTGCAGCACACCAACATGGCACAATTATACATATGTAACAAACCTGCACGTTGTGCACATGTACCCTAGAACTTAAAGTATAACAAAAAAAAAAAAAATTCTAAATGGCTAGTTAGAAAGCAAAGAAACATTTTAAATCAAAACTAAAAAAGACGAAAAAATTAAACGAAAAGTAATGAGAAAAAAAGAAATAATGAAGAACAGGGAAGAAAACATTGCAACTGAAAACAGAAGTTCAATTTTAAAAATCAATAACCTCAAAAGCATAATCATAGAAGCACATTAATAGACTGGGCTTCATCAACTTTAGAAACTTTTGCTCTTCAAAATGTGCTACTAAGGAAATGAAAAGACAAACCACATCCTGGCGGAAATATTTGCAATATATTATGCATATCTGACAAAGGAATGCTATTCAGAATATAAAAAGAGTATTTACAACTCAAATAAGACAAATAAACCAATTTCAAAATAAGCAAAGAGTTTAACAAACATTATACAGTTGGCTATTAAGCATATGAAAAAGTGCTTAATATTATTTGTCCTAAGGGACATACAAATTAAGTCAACACTGAGACGTCACTACACCCACTAGAATGGTTAAAATTATCCATTAGAATGGATAATACCAAATGTTGATGAGAATGTGGATCAAGTAAAATTCTCATACATTCCCGGTAGGGATATAAATAGTACAACCATTGTGTAAAGAAGTTTGGTAGTTTGTTATAAAGTTAAACATATGTGTACCAACTGACCATAATTCAACTCATAAGTATTTATGTAAGAGGAGTAAAAAGGATATATCCATAGAAATACTTGTACATGCATGTTCATAGCAGCTTTATTTATAACAGCCCCAAACTGGAAATAACTCCAATGTCTACTAATAAGTAAATGTCAAAATAAACTAGCATGTGCACACAGTATCATTAAGTTGATCAACATTCTGTGTATTAGTCTGCTTTCATGCTACTATGAAGAAATATCTGAGGCTGAGTAATTTATAAAGGAAAATGGTTTAATTGACTTGCAGTTCTGCACAGCTAGGAAGGCCTCTGGAAACTTACAATCATGGTGGAAGGGGAAATAAACATGTCCTTCTTCACATGGCTGCAGGAGAGAGAAGTGCAGAGCAAAGAGGAGAAAAGCCTCTTATAAAACCGTGAGATTGGCCAGGCATGGCGGCTCATGCCTGGAATCCTAGCAGTTTGGGAAGCAGAGATGGGTGGATTGCTTGTGGTCAAGAGTTCAGGACCAGCCTGGCCAACATGGTGAAACCCTGTATCTACTAAAAATACAAAACTAACCGAACACGGTGGGGGGTGCCTGTAATCCCAGATACTTGTGAGGCTGAGGCAGGAGAATCGCTTGAACCCAGGAGGCAGAGGTTGCAGTGAGCTGAGATCATGCCACTTCATTCCAGCCTGGGTGAAAGAGCGAAACTCCGTCTCAAAAAAACAAAAAAGCTGTGTGGCCAGGTGTGGTGGCTCACGCCTGTAATCCCAGCACTTTGG
>NW_022301368.1:0-804 GCF_002776525.5 Piliocolobus tephrosceles | reverse complement strand
TTTTTTTTTTTTTTTTTTTTGCTATTCTTCATTGTTTCTTTCTTTTTTTTTATTATACTTTAAGTTCTAGGGTACATGTGCATAACGTGCAGGTTTGTTACATATGTATACATGTGCCATGTTGGTGTGCTGCACCCATCAACTCGTCAGCACCCATCAATTCATCATTTATATCAGGTATAACTCCCCAATGCAATCCCTCCCCCCTCCCCCCTCCCCATGATAGGCCCCAGTGTGTGATGTTCCCCTTCCCGAGTCCAAGTGAGCTCATTGTTCAGTTCCCACCTATGAGTGAGAACATGCGGTGTTTGGTTTTCTCTTCTTGTGATAATTTGCTAAGAATGATGGTTTCCAGCTGCATCCATGTCCCTACAAAGGACGCAAACTCATCCTTTTTTATGGCTGCATAGTATTCCATGGTGTATATGTGCCACATTTTCTTAATCCAGTCTGTCACTGATGGACATTTGGGTTGATTCCAAGTCTTTGCTATTGTGAATAGTGCCGCAATAAACATACGTGTGCATGTGTCTTTGTAGTAGCATAATTTATAATCCTTTGGGTATATACCCAGTAGTGGGATGGCTGGGTCATATGGTACATCTAGTTCTAGATCCTTGAGGAATTGCCATACTGTTTTCCATAATGGTTGAACTAGTTTACAATCCCACCAACAGTGTAAAAGTGTTCCTATTTCTCCACATCCTCTCCAACACCTGTTGTTTCCTGATTTTTTAATGATTGCCATTCTAACTGGTGTGAGATGGTATCTCATTGTGGTTTTGATTTGCATTTCTCTGATGG
>NW_022301367.1:0-3630 GCF_002776525.5 Piliocolobus tephrosceles | reverse complement strand
ATCTGTGTTTAATAATAACTTGTTTGCAAATTTAGAGGATTGTACCTGTGATTTACTCTTAAAGACCTTGATCTTGAGGGGCTTGGAGATTAATGGAAGAGAGAACTAGAAACCAAGAATTCAATGCAAAGAGTGAGGTTCTGCAGTACAGGGTGTATACAGGGTGCAGAGAAGCGCTGTGGCACTGTGTTCTGGCTTCATCTTCTAGTGCTCTAGACTTCCTAAATGCCACTTCCTGAACCTACCTGTTTTTCTCCACCATCTAGACCTCTCTCTCTAGGCACCGTTCTTTCTCCTTGCAAGCCTTATGTGTCTGGTGAAGTTCTGATTCTTCAAAAGCTTCTTGAAGCCTGCCTCTAGCTCGTCCAAATAATTGTTTTGTCTACATCTCTGTTCTTTCTTTATAAATGATTACAGTCAATTATTATTATTTGCAGTAGTAAAGTAAAGTTGCCTGGAACACTGAATTAATCAAATACTAAGCCGTTGTTTCCAGGGTAAATATGTACATATGTACATATCTCACATAGGTTATAATCTTAATTCGTAAAAACCACTCATCCTGATAGATTGATTTTCTTTCTTTCCAAGAGAATAAGGGGAGTACAGAAGTGTTAAGTGATTTGCTTGAGGCCGCTCCACTAACAGGTGCCAGAGTGAAGATTCAGACCCCGTTCAATTGGCCCCAGAGCCACAGCTTCTTGCACCTCACTACACTGCCTTCTACTATCTCTGTCCTCAGGTCATATTTGTGTGAGAGCTGAAACAAGAAGACCGAGGGTCACCTTATTTGACCTTAGCTTGGGACGTGTGCAAGGAGTGACAGAATTTTCACTACTATATGCATATCCATGAATCACCTTAAAACTTCCACAGGTATTAATTTGGGGATTACAAAGACATTTCAGCAAGTAAGCAAATTTGCAAATGTGGGATCCATAAATAATGAGGGTCAACTGTATTTGTAAGTGATTGCTAGGGTCTCTTTCATGGTGATCTCTTCCCCCAAGAGTGTGGAATGTTTCTTTAGCTTCTTTGATAGCTCATGTATTTATTAAGTACTGACTATAAACCAGACTCTGCTTTAATTTATGGTGAACAACCTAGAGATTAAGTTCTGCCCTGTGGATTTTATATTAGAGTGAGAAAAAGAGACAACTAAGACTGGAGCTCAGGGGTGAGGCCCAGGTTGGAATTATAGATTCGCTTGACCAAGGTGAAACCTGATGTGTCCCCTCGTACTTCACATCCAAAGACATACTTCTAGAACATTTCTCTTCTATTCTTGTGTATAAACTCTTCCTTTTCAGCCTCTCTCCATTGATGCATGTCAATCCATACTTGTGTTTTGTTGATTTTGAGGCCACTTGCCCATGTAACTGTCAGGACATTGAAGAAGAATCATTCCGACCCGGTTCTGCTACCTAACAGCTGAGTTGCTTGGGTCAAGCTCTTGGACTTCTGAGCCTGTTTCCTAATTTCAACAGTGGTGATATGATGTGTTAGGCCCTGGTGGGTGGCAAGGAAGAGGCACACACATATCACCTTTGATGATGAGGGCCCAATGTAAACTTGGATGGAAATTCATCCAAACAGCGATATTGTCTCAGGCCCTAGTACTTTCAAAACCTCACAGAATATAAATTTAGCAGTATTTAGGGTAAGTTTTGAGCTCTGAGGACCTATACTGTAGTTATTTCTTCATATGGCTGTTTTCCATACTAGATCATGAGCTCCATAAAGGAAGGGTCTACAGTTTCTTCTTTCTATGGTACACACTCAGTTCAGTGACTGATACATAGTAATAGAGGCACAAATGTTTCAAGAGTTGAGGAATTTTCAACTCTTACTGAAAGAATAGGAAGATACAAAGACTTCTCAGAGAAGGTATTATTTAAGCTGTTTTTTTTTTTTTTTTTTTTTTTTTTGAGATGAAGTCTCACTCTGTCACCAAAGATGGAGTGCAATGGTGTGATCTCAGCTCACAGCAACCTCTGCTTCCCAGGTTCAAGCAATTCTTCTGCCTCGGTCTCCTGAGTAGCTGGGATTACAAATATAGGACAGGCCGGGCGCGGTGGCTCAAGCCTGTAATCCCAGCACTTTGGGAGGCCGAGACGGGCGGATCACGAGGTCAGGAGATTGAGACCATCCTGGCTAACACGGTGAAACCCCGTCTCTACTAAAACTACAAAAACTAGCCGGGCGAGGTGGCGGGCGCCTGTAGTCCCAGCTACTCCGGAGGCTGAGGCAGGAGAATGGCATAAACCCGGGAGAGCTTGCAGTGAGCTGAGATCCGGCCACTGCACTCCAGTCCGGGCGACAGAGCGAGACTCCGCCTCAAAAAAAAAAAAAAAAAACAAATATAGGACAGACTGAAGGAATGTATCCAGCTTAATTTGAGTTAACATTTTTTGAAATTTTATATTGCAAAAATAGTACATATTCACTCTTTTGAAACTAGAATTGACAGGCAAGGAGGGCTGTCTACAAAGCACTCCACAGATCCACCATACTGAGACAATGCTTAATGCTTTGATGGATTTATTGTATACTTTCTATGCATGTATGTGTATTATATACATACATGTGCATGCTTAAATAGAAAGATTTCTCCTTGGTGTTCTGTTTATCCATTCATTGTTTTGAAGTAAATCCCCAAAGAGCACATTTGCTTTGCCCAAGGGAGTCTTTTGCTACATCCTGCTGTACATAATGAAAACTAAAAAGGGGCTAAGGGGCTAACATTTCAGCCTTGTGACCTTGTGGTGATTCAAACAGAGGCTTCATCAAAGGCAGATTCAGAAATGAACTTGGTGTGTGTAGGTGGTTTTGCTTGGCATTATTTTTACTAATAGTATGGTAGTGATGACTTCAGTGTCCACCAACAGGGAACTGGTTAAGTAAACTGTGGTACATCCTAACGATGAATACTGTGCAGTTGTAAAGAAGAATGAGAAAGACCTCTGCACTCGTGTAGAAAAACTCACATATATAGTGTGGGTGTTATAAAAGGAACAAGGAATGGCATAGCATGAATGGTATGCTACTTTTTGTGTTGAGAGAGAAGAGTAGAATAAGAATATACATGTGTATTTGCAAAGATAAATTCTGAAATGATATATAAGAAACCAATTAAAAGTGTTTGGCTGTGGAAGGAGAATCAGACTGTGAATGGGATTTTGCCACATACATTCATAAATAGTTCTATTTCAAAATTTTGTGAACTATGTGTTTGTATGCATGACCCTTTTAAAAATAAGTGAATGAAGAAATGAAGTAGGATAATGAGAAAGAGATAAGAACAAAGGATCTAAGGGGCTGCCCATCTTTTTAGTACCATGAATATTAATACATCACAATAGCAGCAAAAATTGGAAGGGTAGCCCCAGGATGTCAGCCTTTCCTTTGTCTTTTTCTCAATTTCATATGTTAAAAAAATCTGAGAACAATAAAACAATCTGAAATAAAAATGTCTCCAGATCTCTTAAAAGGAACATGGGGCAGTGTTATGTAGTACACTTCCCAAAAATGGGCTGATTTACCTCAAGAGGCAGGGATTCTGACCTACACGGGAACCTACATAGGAAACATACAGCAGAAAAACTAAGAGAAAGAAAAGAGATTTAAATA
>NW_022301362.1:0-1448 GCF_002776525.5 Piliocolobus tephrosceles | reverse complement strand
TATTCCTCATTTTTGAAAAATAAAGTATTTTTTTCTTTAAAGAATTTTAGGTTGACATTTGAATACTTTCTTTAAAGATATTGCTGTACTGTTTTCTGCCTGTTTTTTGAATTGTGTCCAAAAATAAACTTTCTTTCTCCGTCCTTAATTTGCATTTTTCTGCATGTTGTATTTGTCTCTTCTCTAGATTATAATGCACTATGGAGAAGTATCTTCATATTTCATGTGCTTTGGGTTAATTGGCATTCTTGGATCTGTAGATTCAAAGCCTTCATCAAATTTGAAGAAAGGATGACTGGTTTTCTTTAAATATTATTCTGTCCCCTTTTCTCCTTGGACTTTAATTACATATTTACCAGCTACAAGTTTTTCTTTGGCTCCAGAAGTTGTGTTTACTATTTTTTTCCAGTCTTTTTCCTTTTTGTGTTTTATTTTGGATATTTTCTATTGCTATGTATTCAAGTTACCAAAACTTTTCTTCTGTAATATCTAATGTGCTGTTCATTACAATCAGTACTTTTTTAAAGTTCAGGTAATTTAGATTTTAACTCTAGAATTGTTCAGATCTGGCTGAGCATGGTGGCTCACCCCTGTAATCGCAGCACTTTGGGAGGCAGAGTTGGGCAGATCACAAGGTCAGATGGAGACCATCCTGGCTAACACAGTGAAAGGCCTGTCTCTACTAAAAATACAAAAAGCCGGGAGTGGTGGTGGGCGCCTGTAGTCCCAGCTACTCGGGAGCCTAAGGCAGGAGAATGGCGTGAACCCAAGAGGTGGAGCTTACAGTGGGCCAAGATCACGCCACTGTACTCCAGCCTGGGCAACAGAGTGAGACTCTTGTCTCAAAATAAATAAAGAAAGAATTGTTCAGATCCCAAAAAGTATCTGAGAAACCTGCCAAAAAAAAAAAAAAAAAGTCTCATTCTATAAACATAGTAGGCAAAGAGTCAAAAAATCAGCTTAAAAGTAGCTTAGAGATAAGAGGCAGCACAAATCTCTACAGTTGTCCTGTTGTCATCCACGAGTGCCTGATATATAAGTCTTAGGAAACTCATGTCCTCGCCACACTGAACTTGTTCAAGTCATTTGTTGTCGCTGTTCTTGTTTTTATGATTCTGGGTTTTTCTCATTTCGACTCATACTATGTGACTGGATGTCAGGCATTTTGAACTTTATCTTATTGACTTCTGGACATTTTTGCATTTCTACACATAATTTTGAGCTCTATTCTATGATATAGTTAATTGCTGGGTAACAGTTTGGTCTTCTTTGTCTTGCTGCTAAAATTTGTTAGGTGGAACCAGAGCAGCATGTTGCCTAAAACTAATTTTTCACTCAATACTAAGGCAGAATACTTATGACTACTTTATCCAATGCTTCTTTTATTTATCAGATATTTTATTGTGGCTAATAAAAACAGAATTATTCATAACTTTATGTCAGCACTA
>NW_022301360.1:2327-2645 GCF_002776525.5 Piliocolobus tephrosceles | reverse complement strand
CCATGGAATACTATGCAGCCATAAAAAAGGATGAGTTCACGTCCTTTGTAGGGACATAGATGCAGCTGGAAACCATCATTCTCAGCAAACTATTGCCAGAACAGAAAACCAAACACCGCATGTTCTCACTCATAGTTGGGAACTAAACTATGTTGGGATTACAGGCATTAGCCACCACACCTCACCAGCACAACTATGTCCTTATTCTAAACTTATTGTGACATAATATTATCGTGGTCCTTTTTTGTTCTGTTTTTTTTTTTTTTTCATTTTCTTTACCATAGGAAAAGAAGAAAAGTCATTTTATTTATACCATCT
>NW_022301360.1:0-2227 GCF_002776525.5 Piliocolobus tephrosceles | reverse complement strand
TTTTTTTTTTCATTCTCTTTACCATAGGAAAAGAAGAAAAGTCATTTTATTTATACCATCTACTCAAATGACAAGTGTGAACATCCCATTGCTTAAGGAAAAATTCAGTAGAATGAATAACTGGCAGTATCAAATACTGCTTTCTTTCACATTGCTGCATCTCTGCCACCCAACCTAACCACCATCACCCAGTTTCACTAAAGAGGCAAACACATTACATATTAACATAAATAAAATGTATGGAGCCACCACTTAAATGTGGTATCCTTTTAGATTGACACGTATCTATGAAACTGAATTTCTGATGCTAGAACTCTTGAAATACATTTATTTAATTCTCATTGGCCTGAAAATTTCTTTACATATTAGATTTGTTGACTTATGTTTATAAAAGCGACTGACATCTACCTCCAATCATTATTTTTCTGGCAAACAAGATACAGTTTGGGATTTGATGGAACAGCTCTCTTTTATAGGGCTTTTGACAAAAAGAAAAAAAAATCTTTACAGATTGAAGCATATCTAAAGTCATCAATTTCTGATCCAGTTATAAATATGTCAAATAGCATTCTTCTAAGTAAATAGTGAATATTATTTCTTTATCTTTTCTTATTCTTCTTTCAAAACCTCTGAGGCTGTCCTTAAAGGAATGTCAAATTTAAAGGAGAGAATATGGTTTGCAATTGAGATTTTCTGTTAACATCCAGTCTGCATTGGTTTTATTCAATGCTTTTGTTTTTCTTCTGGATATAGCAGTAAATTTATGTGTTGGTGACATTTCAGAAATCCTTTTTTTTTTTATTATTATACTTTAAGTTCTAGGGTACATGTGCATAACGTGCAGGTTTGTTACATATGTATACTTGTGCCATGTTGGTGTGCTGCACCCATCAACTCGTCAGCACCCGTCAATTCATCATTTATATCAGGTATAACTCCCCAATGCAATCCCTCCCCCCGCCCCCTCCCCATGATAGGCCCCAGTGTGTGATGTTCCCCTTCCCAAGTCCAAGTGAACTCATTGTTCAGTTCCCACCTATGAGTGAGAACATGCGGTGTTTGGTTTTCTCTTCTTGTGATAGTTTGCTAAGAATGATGGTTTCCAGCTGCATCCATGTCCCTACAAAGGATGCAAACTCATCCTTTTTTATGGCTGCATAGTATTCCATGGTGTATATGTGCCACATTTTCTTAATCCAGTCTGTCACTGATGGACATTTGGGTTGATTCCAAGTCTTTGCTATTGTGAATAGTGCCGCAATAAACATACGTGTGCATGTGTCTTTGTAGTAGCATAATTTATAATCCTTTGGGTATATACCCAGTAGTGGGATGGCTGGGTCATATGGTACATCTAGTTCTAGATCTTTGAGGAATGGCCATACTGTTTTCCATAATGGTTGAACTAGTTTACAATCCCACCAACAGTGTAAAAGTGTTCCTATTTCTCCACATCCTCTCCAACACCTGTTTCCTGATTTTTTAATGATTGCCATTCTAACTGGTGTGAGATGGTATCTCATTGTGGTTTTGATTTGCATTTCTCTGATGGCGAGTGATGATGAGCATTTTTTCATGTGTCTGTTGGCTGTATGAATGTCTTCTTTTGAGAAATGTCTGTTCATATCCTTTCCCCAGTACCATTCAGGACATAGGCATGGGCAAGGACTTCATGTCTAAAACACCAAAAGCAACGGCAGCAAAAGCCAAAATTGACAAATGGGATCTCATTAAACTAAAGAGCTTCTGCACAGCAAAAGAAACTACCATCAGAGTGAACAGGCAACCTACAGAATGGGAGAAAATTTTTGCAATCTACTCATCTGACAAAGGGCTAATTTCCAGAATCTACAAAGAACTCAAACAAATATAGAAGAAAAAAACAAACAACCCCATCAAAAAGTGGGGAAAGGATATGAACAGACATTTCTCAAAAGAAATCCTGTCTTGGACTATGACTTGCACTCTGTATTGCATTATAAATACTGACTTGCTTTCAAACCCCATGTGTGTCTCTCACATAGAAACCAACGTGACAGTGAAATTATTATATAACTTACTTTACAACACTTATTACCCTTCCTGGATGTGTGTGTGTGTGTGTGTGTGTGTGTGTGTGTTACATTCACAACGGCCTCTCGGTTTTGAGGTATGTATATTTGTTTTTATTACCTAAGTTGTATACATTATATATATTTTTAAAAATTTTGTCTGTGCTTAATGTCTG
>NW_022301358.1:477-1081 GCF_002776525.5 Piliocolobus tephrosceles | reverse complement strand
AAGGAACATGTTTTGGTTAGAGCATGTGTGCTTAGAAAAATTTTGTTTGAAACTTTTATGTGGAAAATAATATTAATAGAAAGAAACAGAGGAAGGAAGAAAACGTTGTGTATATATGTTTTTATTTTATTTTATTTTATTTCATTTTGTTTTACTTTATTTTGTTTTGTTTTGTTTTATTTTATTTTACTTTTTTTTTTTTTTTTTTTTTGTCAGTAATGCTTCTAGTGGTCTTAAAAATAAAATTTTATCTTTTTAGGTTATGCATAAAATACGTTCTGTTCATGATATACAAGTTTGCTCATTTTTTTTTACCTTCACATAGGTACATATATATGTGTCTGCTTTTCCATTGGCACAATTTTTAACTTTTCTGGGTCTACAAAAAATGACATTGCTATTATTTATATGTATTTGATTGTGGTATTTGTTTATGTACACCTATCCCTTTACATAAACAAGGCTAAACTGTGTTTGTAATTTTTCTCACATTAAATAAGAACAAGTGCGTATACATATGTACATACATGTTCTCGTATTCATATTTATTCTTTTTAATATATATATATATATATGTGTATATATGCGTACGTATGTTATAAAA
>NW_022301358.1:0-377 GCF_002776525.5 Piliocolobus tephrosceles | reverse complement strand
ATAGATTGATTGAACACAGTAAGCAAGTATCCATTAAGTTATACATACATGTATATAGTAAATATATTACTTCCACTTCCATGTTATTATTCCGTTCATTTTTATTTAGTTTTCAAAAGTGGTAGCATTTTGTTAGTTTAAACAAAAAAAAAAAAAAAAAAAAAAAAAGGAACATGTTTTGGTTAGAGCATGTGTGCTTAGAAAAATTTTGTTTGAAACTTTTATGTGGAAAATAATATTAATAGAAAGAAACAGAGGAAGGAAGAAAACGTTGTGTATATATGTTTTTATTTTATTTTATTTTATTTCATTTTGTTTTACTTTATTTTGTTTTGTTTTGTTTTATTTTATTTTACTTTTTTTTTTTTTTTTTTTTT
>NW_022301352.1:2611-6913 GCF_002776525.5 Piliocolobus tephrosceles | reverse complement strand
GCAGGTTTCATAGTGAAAAACATGGACCTGACTTAAACCTGAACCACCTCTTAAGTAGAGCTCTCCCAGAAGACTTGCAGAACTATGACCAATAAATAAATGATTGCTGACAGTATGGGGTTGTTTGTTACAAAGGGTTACATTGACAGCATTCTGGCTAATATAAAACTATAAGATTTAAATTTCACATGGACCATATTATCATTGTTTAAAGAAAGACTTAGAGCATTTACGTGAACTGACCAAGAAGATATATTAATAAAGAGGTGGTCAGGATAGAAACTCACATCAGAACACTAAAGTGGAAAAGTGCTTTTGTCCATTATACATCTTCCTATTTAGTCACTGAACTCAGAGCAGCGAGGACAGTAACAAGGATATTCATTAAGGAGGTAGGTAACGAGTGACTTAAATTGGAGTAAAATGAGAAAACAAGGGTTAGAACTGAAGACAGAAAAGAATGGAGTCGTATGTAAGCGATGATAAGGAGAAATTCACAATATTTGAAGTTTCTCCAAGATGTTCCTTTTATGGTGCTATGTCAAGTGCGACAAACTATTAAGCACAAAGGTAATAGGTGCTCTTCACTGTGGTAAATATAGCAAAAATTTTGTGAAAATTTATCTTCTTTCAGACAACTTATACCCATACATTAAAATCCTTGTAACCAAGAGTCAGGGATTTTACTTTGGGGAAATGCATATATAGAAGCAACTATATAATGTACTGAGTCCTACAGTTAACTCCATCCACCAGACATGTATTTATTTTAAAATTCTTGCTGCTTGTCTTTTATATGTGAAGTATTAAGGATTCTATTTCTAGTAAAGAGTGATATAATTAAATGGACAATGACAAAAACAATGTGTGTATAATAGTGACTGCAATAATTCAACATCGTTTCTTTTTCCTGATGGTAGTGATAAAGGAGGCAGAATTATATACAATAGTATAGCGGAGTATATAAAAGTTTCAAAAAATTACCTTAGGGGTTTATCTTCAAAAAATAAGTACTACAAATGCATACAAACACAAACACACAAACACACACCTTTAATAATGGAATAAGTCCTCTTGGCTATACTAGATTTTTATTAGCCTCATTGATGGCAAAATGTTCATTTTAGGGCTGGGCACCTGTAATCTCAGCACTTTGGGAGACCAAGGTGGGTGGACGCTCAAGACCAGGAGCTTGATACCAGCCTGGCCAACATGGTAAAACCATGTCTTTACTAAAGTACAAAAATTAGCTGGGCATGGTGGTGCACACCTGTAATCCCAGCTACTCGGGAGACTGAGGCAGGAGAATCTCTTGAACCCGAGAGGTGGAGGTTGCAGTGAGCCAAGATCACACCACTGCACTGCAGCCTGGGCAACAGGGTGAGACTGTCTCAAAAAAAAAAAAAAAAATTGTTTAATAGTTGTGTTATTACCAATCAATACTATGGAAGAATAAGCTTTTAGTCCAAGTCTCTGCTAATAAAAGCAATTTGGTTCATACCAGCATGTTTAGATTTTCTATTGCTGAACATTTAGGATGTTAGTTATACATAATACATGTGTATCAGTCAGAGTCCAATCTGAATATATAAAACATACTGGGAATTTGAAGAGGGAAAATTTCACATACAGAATTGTTAACTAGGTAGTTGAAGGTTAAAAGAAAACTCTGAGATGCACAGAAGTAGCAAGTGAATAAATCGGGTGCTACTATTTCTAGAGCTCAGGGAGAGTACAAAACGAAGGGTTGAACTTACAACATCTCCCTACCTGCCGAGACCAGCTTGGTCGTGGAGACCTTAATCCAACAGCACTAGAGGAATTAAAGACACATATAGAGAAATATAGATTGTGGAGTGGAAAATCGGGGGGCTGATAGCCTTCAGAGCTGACAGCCACGAACAGAGTTTTACCCACATATTTATTGACAGCAAGCCAGTGATAAGCATTGTTTCTACAGATTATAGATTAACTAAAATGGGAAACAAAGGGATGGGCCGAAACAAAGAGATGAACTCTGGCTGGTTATCTGCAGCAGGAACATGTCCAATAGCTCATGCTATTGTTTGTGGTTTAGGAATGCCTTAAGCAGTTTTCCTCCCTGGGTGGGCCAGGTGTTCCTTGTCCTCATCCCGGTAAACCCACAACCTTCAGCGTGGGCATGATGGCCATCAAGAACATGTCACAGTGCTGCAGAGATTTTATTTATGGTCAGTTTGGGGGCCAATTTATGGCCAGATTTGGGGGCCTGTTCCCAACACCTACCCCTATCTTAAGTTCAGACCTCTTTGGAGAAAGTATGGCTGCCACAAGGACAACAGCCTTCAGGTGATGAGGAAACCAGCCAGAGAGAGCAGGGCGGAGCTAAGGTCCTGAAGTGAGTATTGTCAGACCTCTCATGTACTGATTTGCTGACTGTCGCGTCCTCCAAAACAGCACACTAGAAGTAGGAAACCCTCTCATCTGTCAGTGTCCCTTTGGCTCTTTCTATTGACAAAGACTAACATTGAGACAGCTGCAAAGGAGAAACGTCTACAGGGTAAAGTTTCAGTATTACAACATAGGACAAAGAAGGGGTGATTTGGAACAGAGAGGCAACAAATCAATGGGGCCATATGTATGATGTAGATTAGACATGCACCATGGTGCCTTTTTCTACTTCTATTTTGAATGTTTTCGTTTTGGGGGACTAAGTCAAATGTAGTTTCTTCTTGTTTTATGGTCACATTTTGAACAATTAAAAAACAAAATGTGAGTGGGCAGAACAGAAGTCAAAAATCCTGTCAAAAGTTGGCTCAGAGGCAACCCCAGTAGCCTGACTTTATCATAGCTGCCCTATAGCAACTTTCATATAGATGTGTGTCATTACAGTGAGGTGTTAACCTAATTCATTCAATAACTTTTCATGAAGTTATCAGAAAGATGAGAAGACGTGAATGTCTTTCTGAGTCACGTGTTTCTGGAAATACTTACACTTGGATTTAATTATGCACATCTCTATGAAAAAGCAACACAAATGAAGTGAAATGGAGTATTTGCAGCATTCTTCAGCCTGCTTTCATGGAATAGAGAACATTAATGTTAGATTAACTTCCTGTTTGCCTCATTTTCCTGTGATTAATTGTACAACTCTTCACCCAGTTTGTTATCTATCATGCCATGAGAATCAACGCAGATATCCAACTAATCAAGGTAGAAAGCAATCTGTCATAACTTAAATTTTTCATTTTTTTCAAATTCAAATCAGCACAAGTCCTTTTTTCCAAATTAACAAACTTCATTTTATGAAGACGATTTAGGTTCACAGTAAAATTAAGTGGAAATCACAGAGTTTATACATACCCTCATTCTCAAACACACACACACACACAACCTTCCCCACTACGGACATCCTGCACCACAGTTACTTGTCTTTTACCATAGATGAACCTATATTGATGTAATATTATCAGGTAAAGTTGAGAGTTTCCATTGAGTTTATGCTTAGTGTTGTACATTTTGTGGAGTTTGACAAATGTATAATGACATGTATCTATCAATGCATTATCATACAAAATAGTTTCACTATCCTAAAAAGTCTCTGTGCTTCACTTATTCATCCCCTTAACTCTTGGCAAACAGATCCTTTTACAGTCTTCCCAGTTTTTTCTTTCCTAGATGATCTTACAGTTAGAATGTATATATTAATATTAATAGTTTGTAGACTTATAAGTTTGGTTTCTCTCTTTTCATCACATAAATTTATTTCTTCCATCTCTTTTCATGGCTTGATGTCTTATTTCCTTTTGGTGCCAAATGACTGGATGTATCACAGTTTATTTATTCTTTATCCTACTAAAAACATTTTTGTTGCTTCCAAGTTTTTGCAGTTATTAATAAAGCTGCTACAAATATCTGCTGTACAGGATTTTGTGTAGACTCAAGTTTTCAATCCATTTGGGTAAATATTAAGAAGCATGATTTCTGGATTATATGATAAAAGGAAGTTTAATTCTGTAAAAACCCACTAAACTGTCTTCCAAAGTGGCTGTACCATTTTGCATTCCTGCCAACAGTAAATGAGAGTTCCTGTTGCTCCACATTCTCACCAGCATTAGCTATTGTCAATGTTCTGGATTCTGGCCATTCCAATAGGTGCGTATCTCACTGTTTTAATTTGCAATTCTCTAATGACATAATACATTGAACACATTTTCATATGCTTACTTGTCATCTGTATATTTTCTTTGGTGAAGTGGCTATTCATATTCAAGTATTTTGTCCATTTTAATTTTGTTATTGTTTTTTTTTTTTTTTTTTTTT
>NW_022301352.1:0-2511 GCF_002776525.5 Piliocolobus tephrosceles | reverse complement strand
ATTTCTTATTTTTAAATTTGTTTTTGTAGAGACAGGGTCTCCCTATATTTCCCAGGCTGGTCTCAAAATCCTGGGCTTAAGTGATCCTCCCACCTCAGCCTCCCAAAGTGCTGGGATTATAGGAATGAATGACCACGTCCAACTCTATTTTGCCTATATTTTTAAAATAATAGTGTTTGTTTTTTTACTTTTAAATTTTATCCATCAATATATCTTGTATAAAATAGATTGCCTCTGGTGTGCTGTACAATAGTATAATCTCCTTCTTATTCTTCCTGCTTTAACAACTGTATAGAAGAAAAAAATGAATAAAGATAAAACATGTAGTATGTCATGTGAAATAGTCAATCCAAAGCATTTGCTGACATTTGCAGAGGACATATTAGTAAATATTAGGTACAATGACTCTGAATAATAACAATAATATTATCATTAACAATAATGGCAGCTATTGCTACATATTGAATTGTTATCTTATGCTAGGCATCATATCCGTGGCTTCTTACACATTAACTCACAAAGCCCTAGTAAGTAAATACAATTATTCCCACTTTTTATTGAGAATATTAACACTGGAATTCAGCTACTTTCCTGAGGTCGCACATTTAGAAAGCAGAAGAACTTATATTCTAGTATTTGTTTATCTTGCCTCAAACACATGTATTTTTCACTCTAGTGCCTAGTCAAGTGTTGAATTCTGTTATCTAGATTATAGATAACACATGAGTGAAGAGTTTTTAGCAGCCACACTTGCCCCCACTCCTAATTATTCCGAGAACCATTTGAAATATACACATAATGCCTTTCCTCAAATCAACTCCTAAGCTCTCTGTTACTAACTTCTTCCACCTTAGCTTTTCTCTGTTCATTCCCAAACCTCTATCTTATTTGTCATTATCTGTTTAAGTATTCTGCTTATGCCTTGAGTGTGATGCATACCCTCATATTTCCTTTGGCATCTGTGGCAGAAGCAGTGATATTCCAGCAGCAGCATTCAGCTAAATATTTAATCAGATCAGGTACAAAACCATTATCCAAAATATGTGTGTTCTCAGGCTTAGATTGTCATTCTAAAAAGGCACAGTTCACTGGACATACTAGATTTAAACTCCAGCCTTTTGTCTTCCCTCATTATGAAGTGAATACCCATGCAATTACTTTTTGTGAATATACAGAACTTTTTGAAGTTGGGAAGCATTCTCTACCATACTCATACTGCACTTCTTTATATCACACCTTTCACCTTCCCCACTCACAGATTTCCCCATTTTGATGATACTTATTTGATATCTTTTCCTTCTAATTTTACACTCTATCAATGTATCCCTAAAATGAATGTTTTACTTTTGCTTACTTTCAAACTATACATAAATGGAGTATGCAAGTATACTCCTTTAAAACTTACTTTCTTCACTCAATAGTTTGTTTGTGATCCCCATTTGTGTTACTCTACATAACCTTGGTTTATTTTGAAAATGTATTTGTATTTATCGATTGATTCTACTATTGATTGGTACTTAAATTGTACTTCATCTATTTTTTGCTATGTATTAACAACAAAGTTATTAATATTCTCGAGTGTATATTCCAGTATAAATGGATGACTTTCTGTAAAGTACAGTTGTTCCATTTCAGCACTATAAAATATTTGGCTGGATAACTTTTGTTGGCGTGTGTGGGAGGGTGTTGCTCTGTGCTTTATAGGATGTTTAGTAATATCCCTGGCCTGTACTCACTAGGTGCCAGTAACTCAGCCCCTCTCCGATTTTGGGTTGTCTCCCAATTGTGAAGACAACCAAAAATGTCTTCACACATTCCTATATGTCTTTTGAGGAACAAAATTGCACCCAGTTGAGAACCACTGTCACAAAAACAATAAAAACCCATGGATAATTGTCCCCTAATGGTTCAACTTAATGTTTTCCTTTTCATCCTTTGTTACCCCTGAAGTAGGCATTGGAGAATAAGTCTTCCAGGGAACTTGGGACAGGGAGTTGGAGCGGTTTTTGTTATTATTAATTTTGCTGATCAGATAGTTCACAGTTCTCACCATGCAGATTTGTGGCCAGATGTTCTTGCTGACCCCTTGTGGTTGAGTGAGGTGTATGACTAGCTATGGCCATGAGTTGTGAGAAAAACAGGTCTTCCCTGGGCTAGAGCATTTAATGGCTGGTGCAAAACACAACCCCCCTCCGACTTCTTTTCCTCACCTAGATTAGTGTCCTGCAGCATTCAAAATGGTAGCTGCTTTGTCTGCCTAGGTTGTTAAGAGACTGCTATGAATCAAATACACACACCAACACCCAACAGTCATATACGATGTGCGAGAACGAAATCTTCACTTTAAACAACCAAGATTACAATGATCACTTTTTATAGAAACTGTTACACAGCGTGTTGTGAAAACTGGTACCTAGAATTACGGTGGCATCATAATTTTTAAAAAGAAACCTAAAATATATCACTGAAGGCAAGCAGAAAGAAAACTGTTATGGGGAGCTGAAAACATGA
>NW_022301350.1:10094-18623 GCF_002776525.5 Piliocolobus tephrosceles | reverse complement strand
TCCCGGTGACCATCACTGGGGCCATCTGTGAAGAGGTGAGCCGTGGAGGGCCTCAGCGAGTGAGCAGTGCCTCTGCTCCAAGCCCTGGGGAGCAGGACACATCTTCCAAGCACTGGGAAGATGAGGCCTGCCACTTAAGCCCCAGTGAGCTATCTCTAGTGTCCCCTCTTGTGGGCGGGGTCTGTTCCTCACATCTCACTGTTGGGCAGGGACTGCCTCTAAGGCAACCCCTGGTGGACAGGGACCTGTCTCATCGATCCCACTGTTGTGTAGGGTTTATCTGTAAGGAGGACCTAGTGTGTTTTTCTCCCCCTCTGTGCAGTGGACATGGGGCATGGGCTGTCTCTTTGGTCCTCCTGTGGTCAGAACTTGTCCTCAAGAGCTGACCCACAGTGGTAGGGCCTGTCTGCAGGGCCCCGTGGTGGGCAGGGCCTGTCCTTAGATCCTACTGTTAGGTGAGATCTATTGCTAAGGTCCCGGTGGGTGGAGACTGTCTCTGTGGTTTCCCCCACTAGGCCTGGCCTGTCTGTCTTCCCCACCCCTGATGAGGGAGGCTTGCCTGTAAGGCCACCCACCGTGGGTAGGGCCTGTCTCTACGGCTTCCCCCATGAGCAGGGTCAGTCTCTAAGGTACCACCCAACCCCATCCCTGGTATAGGCAGGGCCTGGGTCAAAGTTACCCCGTGGGTGGGGCTGGTCACAAAGGTTCACCGTGGGAAAGGCCCAAGTGTAACATACTTTGGCTGACCCCATCCATCTGACCATCTTGGTGACAGTAATGGTAACCATCTTGGTGCTTGTCTCGTGGCAGTGTGGGAAGCAGATTGGAGGTGGAGATATTGCAGTGTTTGCCAGCCGTGCAGGCCTGGGTGCCTGCTGGCACCCACAGTGCTTCGTGTGCACCACATGCCGGGAACTGCTGGTTGACCTCATCTACTTCTACCATGCTGGCAAGGTCTACTGCGGGCGTCACCATGCCGAATGCCTGCGTCCACGCTGCCAAGCCTGTGACGAGGTTTGGGCCTCCCTGCCCAGGGGTGGGAGTGGAGGGTGGGTGGGCAGGGCCAGGAGCAGGCTCATCTGACAGCCGCAGATGGCCTGTGTCCCCCAGATCATCTTCTCCCCTGAGTGCACAGAGGCTGAGGGCCGCCACTGGCACATGGATCACTTTTGCTGCTTTGAGTGTGAAGCTTCGCTAGGAGGGCAGCGCTACGTCATGCGTCAGAGCCGCCCCCACTGCTGCGCCTGCTACGAGGCCCGCCATGCGGAGTACTGTGATGGCTGTGGGGAGCACATCGGTGGGTGGATGCGGTGGGACTGGACAGAGGGATGGATGGACAGCTGGGCCACAGCCCTACCCCACCAGGACTCCTCCCGTCCTCCAGGCCCCATCCTCCATTGTGCCCTGTACTTTGTCCAGCCCCAACACTATAGGCCTGTATGCTTGGCTGCAAGTCCCACTCCCAATGTCCCCACTATGCCATGCTTTCTAAATCCCACCTACACAATGCTAGGCCACCACCACACGTCTACACCCACCTCCAGAGGGTGCTCATGCTCTAATTCCAGCCCCAGGGCTCCCCCTACCCCTAGCCTCCACCACCCCAAGCTGTGCCCGGTTCTCCTCCACTCTCCTGTATCAGCCTAGGTCAGACCTAGCTTCTAGCTACACCCTACCCTCTGAGAACCACTCCTTTCTCACCAGGGCCACTCCCCACCTGTTAAGCCCTGCCCCTACCAGCCAAGCCTCCTCTTCAGGCCACACCTTCCATTCTCCTTCCACCTGGAGCCACCCCTTAATGTCTAAGCCTGGCCGGAATCTTAGAGTCCAATGCCCACCCCGCTCTGGGAGAGAGCACCCTGTGAAAGAAAGGGAGGAGTGAGAGAGAGGTTCACCAGCCAGTCTCCAGGAGAGAACCAAAACCTGTTTCCTGCTTTCTCCAAAAGGGCCCCATTCTGGAGGAGGGAGGAAGGCACCTAGGGGTCCCCTGCGTGGGATTCCCCACCTCTTCCTGAGAAGGGACTCATTCACGAGAGGTGGGGATATGCCTGGGAGTTCTGCCTCAGTTTTTCCCCCTGGTGGTTCCCCACAGGCCTGGACCAAGGCCAGATGGCTTACGAGGGCCAGCACTGGCATGCCTCAGACCGCTGCTTCTGCTGTAGTCGCTGTGGGCGGGCCCTGCTGGGCCGTCCATTCCTGCCACGCCGAGGCCTAATCTTCTGCTCTCGAGCCTGCAGCCTTGGCTCCGAACCCACAGCTCCAGGGCCGGGCCGCCGCAGCTGGAGTGCCGGCACTGTTACAGGCCCACTTGCAGCCTCCACAGCCTCTTTCTCTGCTGCAGAGGGGGCATCGGAGACCACCACCAAAGGCACCTGCACGGAGTCAGCACCAGGTGAGCTAACCCTCCAGCCACACCCAGCCACAGCCCAGTCAACCCTACCTCCTTGCCCCTGCCTCAACCCTGGCCCTTCCTCCTTGACTTGCCCAGACCCTTCACCTGCTGCATCCCTGGGCCCCGCCCATTTCTCAGCTCATCCTCCTTCCCCACACCAGTCCAGGCCTGGTCTCCATCCCAAACTACATCTGCCTCCTGAACCCTGGTTCCACCCTGTCAATACAGGGCCGGTCCCCTACCTCAACTTGTCTCTGCTTGACCCCAAGTTCCTCTTCCTCTTCTCCAGCTGGTCACCCTTCATCCTCTGCAGTCAGGCCCCACTCCATTTATCACAAACCAAATCTACTCCAGCCTATGCCACACCGCTTCCATCCGAAGGCACCCTCCGTGTCCTGGCCACGCCCCGTGCCCTGGCCACGCCCCCCACACCAGTCCCATCTTGCTCCGTGTTCTTCCTTCCAACCCTCTCTCCACCCAGAGCCTGCTCCAGGCCTCACACTACCCAGACTCCCCACCTCCCTGCCCTTCTCCGACCCCTGCCCCCACTTTCCCAGTCTTAGTGGAGGAAAGAAGGCCCTTTCGCAGGCCTCCCCTCAGAAGGGGGCCAGTGGGAGGGCAGATACAAGGAGTCGCTCTGTCTCCCCCTTAACAGCTGCAGGCCCCGAGGAGCCTTCCCTCTTTCTGAGAGGGGCTCCCCACCGCCACTCCATGCCGGAGCTGGGGCTCCGCAGTGCCCCCGAGCCGCCTCCAGAGTCCCCTGGCCAGCCTAACCTGCGCCCAGATGATAGTGCCTTCGGTCGCCAGAGCACCCCACGCGTCAGCTTCCGCGACCCTCTGGTGTCTGAAGGAGGTCCGCGCCGGACCCTGAGTGCGCCCCCGGCCCAGCGCCGCAGGCCACGCAGTCCCCCACCCAGGGCCCCCAGCCGTCACCGCCACCGTCATAATCACCATCACCACCACCGCCGCCACCCAAGCAGACGTCGCCACTATCAATGTGACGCGGGATCAGGATCAGACTCGGGTTCTTGCTCCAGCTCGCCCTCCAGTTCCAGTTCCGAATCCTCACAGGATGATGGCTTCTTCCTAGGAGAGCGCATCCCTCTGCCCCCGCATTTGTGCAGGCCCATGCCTGCTCAGGACAATGCAACGGAGACCTTCAACTCCCCATCTTTATCGCTCCCCAGGGACTCTCGCCCAGGGATGCCTCGACAGACCCGACAGACCCTAGACAAGAACTGCATCGTGGCTTGAAGGCAGGCCTTCCTGGAGGGGGCTCCATTCTCCAGTCAGAGTAGACGATGAGGCCCATGCCCCTCACCCCCATGCCCCGCCCCCACAACCCAAGTCATAAATCCTCTTCCTCCCTCCTTTGTCTGTTTGTTTCTACTTTTGTTTCTGTTTTAGAGACATGATCTGCTCTACTGCCCAGGCTGGAGTGCAGTGGTATGATCACGGCTCACTGCAGCCTCAAAAGTTTTGGGCTTAAGTGATCCTCCCACCTCAGCCTCCCAAGTAGCTGGGACTCCTGGCTCCTGTCAGCGTGCCCAACTAATTTTTTAATTTTTTGGTAGAGATGGGATTTCGCCATGCTGCCCAGGCTAGTCTAGAACTCCTGGGCTCAAGCAATCCTCCCGCTGCCTCCCAAAGGACTGGGATTACAGGCATGAGCCACCGCACCAGGACTTTCGTTTGTATTATTGAAGTAATTTAATATTTGTTGTAAAACAGGCCTGGCTTCTTTGCCTCCTTGCCACAGCTGTTTCCACTCCATTTCCCCCTCCTGATGCTTGAAATTTATCCACATTTGATGAAAGGATTACTTTATTCATTATCATATATTTTAACAATGTTTATTATTCATTTATCCCTCTACAGAACCACCGCCCACACCGAGGAGATTATCTGGATGAGTCCCAACCTGGGGACTGGACTCTGAAATCTAACTCCCCCCTTCCCTCATTTTGTGAATTAGGTGGGGGCATGGTTCAGGCAGAACTGGTGTCTCCTATTGGATCCTGCAGAAGGAGGACCTAGGCACAGGCGTATGGTGGCCACACCCAGGAGGGTTGATTGGCAGGCTGGAAGACAAAAGTCTCCCAATAAAGGCACTTTTACCTCTATGAGGGAGTGGGAGTTGGTTGGCTGGGAATATTGTTGTTGGGGTGGGGAGGAGTTATTTCAATGGAGGAGTTATTTGCAGATTGCAGAAAGAAATGAAGGGAGCTCGCCTACACCGGGCCATCTGCGGGGTCTGCAGGTGAGGAAAAGAGAGAAAGCATTGGCTGAATCTATATGCCCATTTTTTAAAAACAAGATCCAAAGTCCATGAACATTTTACACACAAGAATACTGAAGCTTATGGTACCTATTGGTACAAAAGCCATAAGTACCAATACGGGACCAGAGTTGGCATTCATGCCTTTAAGAGATCCCTTTCCTTTTCTCCTCTGCCCTCTCAGCAACCCCCTTACCCCCAACCAATACACACACACCCTTACCAGTGGGGGCTGCTGTATGTCTTGGCTGCCGAAAGGGGAAGGTGACATAGGCATCATAGCCAAAGAGGCACGTAGCGATTAGGCCCAGTACCTGGGGGACAGGATAGGAGTGAGGAGGGTTAGATTAGGTAGTCAGGTTACTCAGTCTCTTATCTTCTTGTATCTACCACCTCCAGCACCTGCCCCATGCAGGACGGGACTCAAGCCCCAGGTTGGGAAGCCAAAGAACCCCAGGGAAAGGCCAAGAGAATGCATCCTACCCCACTCTCCCTCCTCCTATACCTCTCAACACAGGGAGGCCACACTGTGGCCCTACACGTAGGGGCACAATTCAATTTATACTTTTTTTTTTTTAAGACACAGTCTCACTCTGTCACCCATCTGTCACCCAGGCTGGAGTACAGTGACACGATCTTGACTCGCTGCAAGCTTTGTCTCCTGGGTTCAAGTGATTCTCCTGCCTCAGCCTCCTGAGTAGCTGGGACTACAGGCACCCGCCACCACACCCAGCTAATTTTTGTATTTTTAGTAGAGACGGGGTTTCGACATGTTGGCCAGGCTGGTCTTGAACTCCTGACCTCAAGTGATCTGCCTGCCTCGGCCTCAGACTCCCAAAGTGCTGGGAATACAGGCATGAGCCACTGCGCCCAGCCCCAATTCCTACTACATTTGGGACAAAGTTCTTGCAGATGGTAGTCCGGTGCGTTGACAAAGGGGCCACCTGTTTGTACTTCTCACCAAGGTCCTTGTGTCTGACAAGGGACTGCCCTTCACAGCAAATGAAGACCTTGGGAGGCAAAAGCAAGTCCTGTGCCAAACTTCCCTCCATGCCCTGAGGACAAGTGTGACTTGCTGTGGGTCACACGATTTCTGCCGGAAGCTAAGGCAGAAATGGCCCCTGGCTCCTCAAACCCTTCACTCTGTGCTTCAGAGCTGCTCCCATGGCCTTTACCCCTGCGACGATTTTGGAGTGGTTTCCTCTCTCAACAAGGACAACAATGGAGGTGATCAGGTAGAGGATTGCCGCTATGAGGGTTCGGAAGAAATCCTGTGAGGTGTAGGGAGAAGAGGGAAGTCAGCATCCACAGTTCCCCGACAATCCTAACTGCCCAGACCCCTCCCTGGCCTTGCCATTGTGGACCCCTTCTCACACTCCAAGGCCAGTTGATGAATGGTATCTTGGTGTGCAGGTCACACATGTAGACAACAAAGAAAATAGCAGCAAGGATCATCTCAATCACCGACAAGGAGGAGTAGCCTGGTGTGGAGGCACTGAAGCAGATCAGGATCACCAGGCATAATATCTGGAAGGGTGACATGGGAAAGGGGACCTCAATCAGCAACCAGGGCTGAGGAGATTGGTTTAAATTAGGAGTCCCATAATTGAATGACTATGAGCGCTGGGGAAATGACACGCAATAATAGCTAAACACTTTTTATGTGCTCACTGTGTTCCAAATTCAATCATTAGGACAATCTAATGTTCTGGGTACTATTACTACTCTCTCTAATTTATAGATGAGAAAACTGAGGTACAGAGAGGTTTAATGGCTTGGCCAGGGTCACCCAGCAAGTAAAAAGTAGAGTTGGGTGCCTCAGTTTCCTCCCCTTTTCCCTTCTAGGATATGGGCAGCCTGAGGGGAGTGGCGCTGCCAGGTGTTTTGTGAGCCCCGCTGACGCCGGCTTTGTGGCCTTGACCCGGGCTGAACACGCGGTTCCCCCAGCAACCCCTTTGGGAAGCGGTGAGAGTGACACCAGAGAGGCAGGACTCCGTTAAAGGCGCCGCACCCCTTTTACAAGTGACTCAAAGGCGGCGCCCACTTTGAGAAGGGTGGAAACCCCGAAAAGCTAAGGACATCCCGCCCGGCCTCAGAAGGGCAAGGAAGAAATGGCGAAGGGCGGGGCGCTCTACACCGCGGGACTAGCGCGAGGGGGGGGCCCCACCCCAACAGGCCCTGCCCCTGGGCGCGCTGCCAGCCCGCCCTCCTGTGTCCAGGCCGCGCCACGCCCTGCCGCAGGAGGCCCCGACTTCCCAGCACCCTGGGACCCCTTCGATGAGTCCACTGATGAGTTAACGCAGCTCCCCCCACGTAGCCCTCCGTATGCGTTATAGGCTCCTTGCCTCACCCCGGGGGCTACCAGATCTCAACAACCTTCGTCAAACCCCACCGACTCGCCCTGCGCCCCGGATTTCGGGCCTTCACCGTGAACCCACCACCTGCACCCCACTGCCGAGCGTCCCGGCCAAGTGCCTGCCTCACCCGGACCATCCAGTTCCGCGTGGTCCAGCCACCCCATCCCGCTTTTGCCCACGCGCCTGCCCCAGGTCGCTCACAATCTCAGCAAACAGGAGGATTCCCTTTCGGGTGCGCGAGAAGTTGGTGCAGGCGGCCCAGCAGCCAGGGGCCGAGAGGCGCTCAGAATCCGCCATGGCATGGGCTGGAGTCCGTGGTGCCTCGGAGGATCTGCTCGCTTGCTCGTGGTTTCGAGGACGCTGCACACCCAGCTGTCTTGCCCGCCGTCTGGCCGGGAAGGGGGCCCCGGGGCGAAGGAGGGAGTGAATCACCGCGCAGAGATGACGCGGGCGGGGCCGGAGCCGGGCCAGGTGGCTGCCGCCCCGGAAGCCCCCTCGCCCCGCCCGCCAAGGATACTCCCAGCCTGGCGCACAGCCCCCGAGGCGCCCCATCGCCAGGGTGCGTGGCAGCTCCAGGTACCAGGAGTAGTAATAGAGGGACCCTTCGCCTTTTTGGAATGCAAATACACCCGAGACAGCTTCAGCTTAGAACCGCGGGAATCTGGCTTTGGGGGGAGTGACTCAGTTTCCTTAACTGAATAAAACGGCCTAGGCAGAGTTAAATCCGAAAGACCTGTGGCCCAGTATGTTACCAGAATTCAGAATATTTTTGATTTCAGAAAGTTTTCCCGTGCATATACTCTCAGCGGGGTTTGGAGCTGTCGCGTTTTAAAAAAAAAAAAAAAAAAAAAAAAAGGCCAGGGGTGTGGCTCACATCTGTAATCCCAACACTTTGGGAGGCCGAGGCGGGTGGATCACCTGAGGTCGGGAGTTCGAAACCAGCCTGACCAACATGGAGAAACCCCGTTTCTACTAAAAATACAAAAATTAGCCAGACATGGTGATGCATGCCTGTAATCCCAGCTACTGGGAAGGCTGAGGCAGGAGAATCGCTTGAACCTGGGAGGCAGAGGTTGCGGTGAGCCAAGATCACGCCATTGCACTCCAGCCTGGGCAACAAGAGTGAAACTCCGTCTCAAAAACAACAAAAACAAAAACAAAAAAACAAAAAGCAAAAACAAACAAAGAAACAAAATGGTATGTCTTCAAGAAAAGGTATGAATGTTCACAATAACTGGGTAAGGATTGAAAATTGTTCCTCCGCTGGGCACAGTGGCTCATGACAGTAATCCCAACACTCTGGGAGGCTCAGACAGGAGGATCGCTTGAACCCAGGAGTTTGAGATCAACCTTGGCAACATACTGAGACCCTGTCTCTACAAATAATTTTAAAAATTAGCCCAGGCGGCCGGGCACGGTGGCTCACGCCTGTAATCCCAGCACTTTGGGAGGCCGAGGCAGGCAGATCACGAGGTCAGGAGTTTGAGACCAGCCTGACCAAC
>NW_022301350.1:0-9994 GCF_002776525.5 Piliocolobus tephrosceles | reverse complement strand
TGCTTGAACCCGGGAGGTGGAGGTTGCAGTGAGCTGAGATCACACCACTGCACTCCAGCTTGGGTGACAGAGTGAGACTCTCTCGAAAAAAAAAGTAAAAGTAAAAAAAAAAGAAAAAAAAATATAGCCCAGGCATGGTGGCGTGTGCTTGTAATCCCAACTACTCGGGAGGCTGAGGTGGGAGGGTTGCTTGAGCCCGGGAGTTCAAGGCTGCAGTGAACCATGATCAGACCACTGCACTCCTGCCTGGGCAACAGAGTAAGACCCTGTCTCCAAAAAAGGAAAAACAGAAAGAAAGAAAGAAAATTGTTCCTTATTAGATCAGGTCAGGTTTTGCAACCAAATAGTGTCTATCTTGTGGGAAAAACATCGGTTTCCAGAGCTTTTTGTTCTCCAGAGTTTTGGATAATGGATTGCGGACAGTGGAATAAACCTCTGAGCAGTGATGAGGATAAGACCCTGCCAGTGTAAAGGCTGTGTGAGAACAGGGATTGGTGAGCACTGAGTTGCTCAGAAATAGGGCAAGCATTGTTTCTAATGTTAGAGTCCAAGGCCGGGAGCAGTGGCTCATGCCTGTAATCCTAGCACTTTGGGAGACCCGAGGTGAGAGAATCACTTCGGCTCAGGAGTTTGAGAACAGCCTGGGCAACGTAGTGAGAGCTTGTCTCTATTTAAAAAAACATTTTTTGTGATAGTGTTAGAGCCCAGAGAGCCCAAGGTCTGATTCTGTGTTCTGCAATCCCAAGGAAGTCCTAGCCCTAAATGTTGGCCTTCAGTTTCCTGGTTCTGAAGAGAGGGGCCAGTCAGCACAATTGTACATGAGGAATAGGAAAGTTTATTTCTGGGGGACTGGCAAGATGAATGGATGGCTCCTGGGGTGCAAGGCTGGGTGACATTTGTAGACACTTTGTTTGTATTTATTTATTTTTTAGTAGAGACGAGGTCTCGCTATGTTGCTCAGGCTGGTCTTGAACTCCTGATCTCAAGCAATCCTCCCGCCTTGGCCTCCCAAAGTGTTGAGATTACAGGTGTGAGCCACCGTACCTGGCTAAGTGTGTTATTTTGAGCAAGTAATTTCCCCCAGCTCAGCCTTAATTTCTGCATTTAAGACATGCATCTGGTCTCCTGGAATCAGGATCCCAGAGTTACTCTGAGGGACACACTCTCCAGACTAGATGTTGTTTTTATTCTCATCTCATTTGACGTAGGGGAGAATCATAACTGGATGGCCAGGAGGATTCAACCCAAGGGCCTGCCGGCTCTCTCTGCCAACACAAGGCCCCTCAAAACTAAGGAAAGAGCTCCCCTCTTTCAGCCCCACTTGCCTGAAGAGTGAGCGAATAGTGGAAGGGATGAAACATACTTTTCCCAGTGATAAGTATGTGCTTGCCAACTCTGCGAGGACACGTCTGAATTTCTGAAACAAGACAAACCTGGTTCCGCTTCAACGCCTTTGCACTTGCTATTTCCCCTGCTGTCAATGCCCTTCGCTCAGTGCTTCATATACCTGGCTTCTAGTCATTCAGGTTCCAGCTCAAGAGTTATGTTTTCAGAGGTCAGAAGCCCACCATCGTCTCCCACAATGTAACCTCCTTTTGCTAGCTTCATAGTTTCATGACTCTCACTTCTCTCTGAATTTTTTTTTTTTTGAGAAGGAGTTTCACTCTTGTTGCCCAGGCTGGAGTGCAATGGCATGATCTCAGCTCACTGCAACCTCCATCTCCCTGGTTCAAGCGATTCTCCTGTCTCAGGCTCCTGAGCAGCTGGGATTATAGGCATGTGCCACCACACCTGGCTAATTTTGTATTTTTAGTAGAGACGGGGTTTCTCCATGTTGGTCAGGCTAGTCTTGAACTCCCAACCTCGGGTGATCCACCTGCCTCGGCCTCCCAGAGTGTTGGGATTACAGGCATGACCCACATGCCTGGCCTTTTTTTTTTTTTTTTTTTTTTTAAGATAAGGTCTCACTGCCATTCCAGCTAGAGTGGAGTGGTGCAATCATGGCTCACTGCAGCCTTGACCTCCCGGGCTCAAGCGATCCTCCCACCTCAGAGTCCCAAGTAGTTGGGACTACAGGCATGAGCCACCACTCCCAAATAATTTTTAAGCTTTTTGTAGAGACGAGGTCTCTCTATGTTGCCCAGGCTGGTATCAAACTCGTAGGCTCAAACAATCCACTCGCCTCTGCCTCCCAAAGTACTGGGATTACAGGCACAAACCACCATGTCTGGCCTGAAATAATAATAATAATAATTATATTATTATTATTAGAGACAGATTCTTGCTCTGTCACCCAGGTTGGGGTGCAGTGGTGTGATCTTGACTCACTGCAACCTCCACCTCCTGGGTTCAAGCAATTCTCTGCCTCAGCCTCCCGAGTACTGGGATTACAAGCACCTGCCACCACACCTGGCTAATTTTTGTGTTTTCAGTAGAGACGGTGTTTCACCATCTTGGCCAGGCTGCTCTTGAACTCTTGACCTTGTGATCCACCAGCCTTAGCCTCCCAAAGTGCTGGGATTACAGGTGTGAGCCACCACAACTGGCCTGGTTTTTTATTTATTCATTTTCTTGTCTTTTTTGTCTGACATCTGTCTACCCTCATTACATACATCAGCTACACAAAGACAAATTGTATGTCTTGTTCCTCCAGCATCTCCACAGTACCTAGCACAGTGCAATGTATACAGTTGGGTTTCAATGCAGGTGAAATTAAGAGGACAGACTTGGGAATCAGGCCTTGATTAAATCTTGCTTTGATCCTCCTCTCTCAAGCTATCTGCACTCCCTGGGCCTCACTTTCCTCCTCTGTGAAATGGACATATTCGGATTGTTGAGTAGATGTGCAACTATTGTAGATGAAAATAAATATTGCAATAGAGCCAGTAGCAGGGATAAAACTAATTACATGGTGGCTGGGGTTACTATTATTAGTCTCTTGGGTGTGACTGTATTTATAGGACTGGGGCTCTTGAGCCCTATGCTGACTTCTGAAGAACCACATCTCCACCAGGCTCTAAGTCAGGGGTAGCTGGAAGCCACCCTGGCACACTTCCCCACAATGTCTATCTACAGCTCTAACCACTCAAGTGTTCACCTCTTCACTCTCCAGCTCCCAGCTCTAGCAGCTTGTCTTCGCCGTTCCTCTTTCCTCTCCAAGGCCACCTGAACTCTCGCACTCGGATCCTTTAAATTCTTTCTTCCTTCCCCGTCCCCTCCCCACAGGGGCGAAAGTTGCCTATTCCGTCAGACCACAGCTTCCCTCCTGCGGGGGGGATGGGGCCGAGTGCTCAGGATGTGGTGACAGCGGAGGTGACTGGACATTTCTGTCCTCTGCCAGTGCCTTCCTCGCGGCTACCCCGGTTGGAGTCCCGCTGGCCATATAAGCCCTGGCTGCGGGGCTCTGTTCGCAGGGTGAAGGAAACTCTGGGCCTCTCCCGTGCGGGGAACGCCCAGTATGTGGCCAGTGCACACAAGCCCGGCTGCAGTTCTTCACCATGTACGGAAAATGGGGGCACGGCCCAAAGGTTCTAACAGCCTTTTTTAGCCCGGCCCGCCCAGGGGCGCTGACTCACACCTTCCCCGCTCCGCCCCAAAGGGGGATCCAGGGCCCCAGTCGATGCCCGGAGAGTGGTAGCCTACGTGCCAGCAAAAGCTGGCAGACTAGGCCGGAAGTGGGAGACCAGAGGTCCCTGGCGAAGGAAGCCGCCCTGCTTCTAGGCTTCTAGCCTTGCTATCCCGACGTCAGTTGAGGGTCTGGATGATTCCGAGACAGGACTGTGGATACATTGGTGCAGTCCCGCCACGACAGGCTCACCTCTGCATTCTCCATGCCATGCACAATAATTTATGTGTGAGACCCTGTACACCTCCAAAAAGGTGAAATTGATGAATAAGGAGAGGAGCAGGAGACGGGGAAGAGAGAAAGAAACCACGCCAGGCTGAGGACCAGCGGAAGCAAAGATCCATGTGCAAGCAGGAAAGCAGCAGCATGAAGCTCTTCAGCGATTACTTGAAGCAGGATCAACCCCACCTGCTCCTTTACAGAGTGGCCTGGGCAGCCCCACCCCGCCTCGAGCGCTTGGCAAGTCAAGACCAGATCGAACCATTTTATTACCTCTCCCTCCCAGAACCAGAAGCGCAGGCTAGCCGGGCTGGAAGGGTCGTACCACTGACGCTGCAAGGGGAGTGCGGGCAGAGCCACTGCGCAGCGGGAGGGGAGACCAGACCAAGTGGAAGCTCTCTGGGAAGTGCCAAGTGCCCGGCGGCCACACGCGCCGGATCCAGGTTGGGCGGTAACTAGTGAGCCCCGCGCCGTTAGAGGTAGGCTCAGTGCCTCCGCCTTCCGGCTGCCATCTCCTGAGCGAGCTGCGCTGCCCCCCGGACCCCTAGGGCCCGCGAGAGCCGTTCCTCGCTGGGCACTAGCCAGGGCCCCGGGAAACCCGGGATCTGGTCGTTGGGATCCTCAGTGCGGCGCTCAGGAGGAGAAACCGTGGGGCCATCGGCGGCCGCCTCTGGACTAGGCTCTGGGCTGCCCCGGGTCTTCTTGAGCATCGTCCGGGATGGAGGGTGCTGAACTAGGGAAGTACTGCTGCTGCTACACCCCGTTACCTCCGGCCCTCCAGGATCTGGGCTGCGATCTAGCCATGACGGGACTACGGATTAGATTGGGTGGTGAAGTAGGGAAGGGAAATCCGGGCCTTTGGCGGAGGGTGGACAGGAAAATCCAAAGGCTGCGGGAGATGAGACCCTGGCCCTTAGAGACATCTCCCCTCAAGGCCTTCTGGGATCAGCACCACCCCTCACAACCCCAACACCTCCTTTCCCGAGACCCCTCCCCTCCTGGATCCAGAACATGCCCCTCAGAAATCATTTCCCACAATCTCCAAAGGAAATCAAACCCCTCTCATCTAAGATCCCCTGCTCTCTCCTCTCTCATCCCACCTCCTTTGACTCGAAAACCACCAACCCTTTGTTTTTCAGAACTAGACCCCCTACCCTCTGGATCCCCATCCAATTTCCCCCCCTCCTCGGCTAAGATCCACTCTGCCTTCCCCTCTGAGAACTAAGACCCTTCCTTCCAAACACTTGCTTTTATCCTAGACCCCTTCCCTTCTCTCTCCCCAGTACCTGGAAAGCCCACCCTCTGAAATTCCTATCCTTGGGACTGACACCCCTCCCTGCCCCTGCTTTATTCCTATCCTGGGACCCTGTGCCCCTCCCTGCCCCTACTTGTGAGAATACCATGACCTCTTGCACACCCTCCCCACAGAGACCACCAAACCCTTCCCACCCAGAATCTCAGCCTCTCCACTCTGTGAATCTCTCTCTTCTCCTCACTGATCTCTGACTTCTCTCCCCTGGGAAACCCACCAACTCCTTTTTGGGGCTCTCCCACCCCTCGAGACTTGCCAGGGTGGGTCTCCAGAAGCCGACGAAGAACCAGGTGGAGCTGGGGGCCTCCAGCTCGGATCCGCTCCACGGCCTGGGCATGGGTGAGGCCCTGCGTTGACTCTCCGTTGATGTGGAGCACAAGGTCCCCGATCTGGAAGAGTGCAATGCAGTCGTGTTGGAAAAGCAAAAGGAGAGCACCCAAACAAAGGCAGGGATAGCACCTACCAACGGAAGAGGCTTCAGGGCTCACCTCCAAACGACCACAGCGCTGTGCTGGACCATCCTTCAGCAGCCCGCGCACGGCCAGTGGAGTGTCCCCAGAAACATCCCGGCCCCCACCTAAGGTGAGGCCAAAGCCTGAGTGACCGCGGACCAGCTCCACAGAGAAAAGACCAGAGGCCTGGGATGGCTTCGGAGCACTACGTGCCTTACCCTGGATCACTTGGGGAGGCGCATTACATGTCTCTAACCAACGGTGCTGGAATAAAGGACACTGGTGTACATAGTTTGCCCTGAGGCAGGTTGCCTCCAATAGAAGGATAAGATGTTACCTGGGGCCGGTGATCCACAATAGTGGCATGAGGCAGGCGACTATCTGTGACCTCTATGTCCGCAGAGTCCAGCACGCTAACAACTGGGAGATAAAAGCGGTGGAGAAGGCTGTGGGGGCACATGCCATGGAAAATACCTAGGACCTGTTCCCTGAGTTAACATTCTAGCCTCATCTACTTGCCTCGCCCCTGCAGCTCATATGCAAACTGGCCCACCATTTAACTACGCACCATCCCCTCAAGTAATCTTAAAGGCTCTCAGCCCAAACAAATAACTGTTCTGACCCCACCTTCTTAACAAACAATCCTGGGCTCAGCCATGTGAATAATCTTCCAGGCCTTCCTATCTCCCGCTAATAACACGCAGAACACATCCTTCAAGTAACACCATTCGGCCCACCCTGGAGAATGCTACTCCAAAATTTGGCTCCTGAACCTTCCATAGCAAGCCCTCTAATTAGCCTCTAACCCTCAACCCTTTCCCGACATCTCAAGCCCCGCCCCCAAGGCACAATAGGCGCCACCCCCGTGACTCACATTGCAGGCCTGCCCCTTCGCTGCGTCCCCACCCCTCAAGCACTCTCCAGGCCCCGCCTCCCCATAAATGACCCTCGAAGCCCCGCCGGCCAGAAAGGGGATCCACCTCCGCACTCTCAACCAATGCAGCCCTTGCCTACTGTGATAACCCTCAAGGAATATTCTAGAATAACCCCAAGACTCCTCCCACTCGAAGCACCCTCCTATCCCCGCCCCCCAAATCGCGCCCCTTGGCCCCACCCAAGGCAGGGCAGTAGTTGCCGACCGCCCAGGCCTGCCCCCTTTGAACCCAGCTCCTCTCCGAACCCTCCCCCAGCCGAGGCCCAGCGCCAGTCACGCACCCTCCTTCCGGCGCAGGCGCAATGTGGCGCCCGCCCTGCGTACCAGCGCCGCCATGTCGACCGCAGCTCGCGCCGCCAGGGGGCGCGCGTCCAGCCGCGCCAGGAGCTGCCGGGCGCTGGGGCCGGCTAGCCGGGAGGGGCCGCGGCCTGCGCGGGAGAGGGGACAGGTCAACGCCCACCCTCGGCCTCGGCCAACCCCCACGCTTCCGGATGCCCGAAGACCTAGAAATGCCCTCAGGATATCCGGCGACCCCAGACCACTCCCTCGATAGTTCCGGAGGTCACTGCTGCCCCTCCCTTCTCACGCGATCCCCTACTATCGCGGGTAGCCGGTGCACCCCGCCTGCTCCCACGGTGTCCCTGGAGATCGCTGTTTGACTGCAATAGTCCTGGACACCTCCGAACACCACGTGAGGTCCTCGACTGCCCCCTAATCATCCTGGATGCCCAACTCCTCGCCCACGATATCTCAGGGGACCCCGTTTCCCCAAATATCCTGAGAGAACACGGCCTGACCCTGTAGCCCCGGAACCCCCAATTCTCCCTCTAAGTATCCTAGGCAACCCCTGCTACCCCATGAATTCCCTCAGAGGGCCTGTTCCCCCACGGCCCACGTACCTCCAGATTCCCCTCCACAGGTCCCCAGGGGACCCCAGCTCCCCTCCCCCCAGTTCACTACAGACCCTGAGTGCCCAGGTGTCCCCAGTGACCACGGGCAGACCCCTCCCCGCACATCTGCACATCTCCCTGGAGACTTCTGAGAGCCCCTCCCCTGCTCTGGTGCGCGGCCCTTTCGCTCAGGTGTGGGTGTGGGTGGGGGACCTCGAGCCCAGCTTCCATCGCTGGGCCCCTTCCCCCTGCCACCGCCACTTAGGCGCCAGAGCCGCTCTGTTTACCACCTGTCAGAAGGAAAAGGTGTGGAGCAGACAGGCGGGACGAGGTGGCGGCGACTCGCCCTGTCCTTCCCCAACACCTCTGATCCTTGTACCTCCTCTGCTGCCCCTAGGGTCCGCGGCGTCCCCTGTGCGCGGCTCCATGGCCAGTAATCCGCCGGGTGGACACAGGGCAGCCAGCTACGAATTTTGAGCTCTGGGGCGCGCTCACCTGGCGGCCCGCCCAGGCCCTGGAGGCTGAGGCTGGCAGGTCCCGTGCCTGGCTCCTGGACCCGTGCGATGACCTACCTGGCGGCCAGTAAGGAGGCCTGGCTGTGGGAGCCAGCAGGAGTGCTTGGCCTCACTCTGCTGCAGGCACCGCACTCTGTCAGCTGAAGGTCCTAGTTAGAATTTAAAAGCCTGACTATACCAACTGTTGCTGAAGATATGAAGGAAATGGAACTCCTATACCGCCGGTGGAAATGTAAAATGATATTACAACTTTATTTATTTATTTAGAGACGGAGTGTCGCTCTTGTTGCCCAGGCTGGAGTGCAATGGCACGATCTCGGCTCACTGCAACCTCTGCCTGCAGGGTTCAAGTGATTCTCCTGCCTCAGCCTCCTGAGTAACCGGGATTACAGGCAGGCACCACTACACCCCACCAATTTTGTATTTTTAGTACAGACGGGTTTTCTCCATGTTGGTCGGGCTCGTCTGGAACTCCCCAAAGTGCTGGTATTACAGGCAAGGCCCGCCTTGGCCTCCCAAAGTGCTGGGATTACAGGCGTGAGCCACCGCGCCCAGCCTACAACTTTAGAAAACAGTTTGGTAGTGTCTTTAAAAATTAAGCATACACATATGAGCCAGCCATTCCACTCCTGCGCATTTATCTAAAAGAAAGCATACATTTAGGCCGGGCGCGGTGGCTCAAGCCTGTAATCCCAGCACTTTGGGAGGCCGAGTCGGGCGGATCACGAGGTCAGGAGATCGAGACCATCCTGGCTAACACGGTGAAACCCCGTCTCTACTAAAAATACAAAAAAACTAGCCGGGCGAGGTGGCGGGCGCCTGTAGTCCCAGCTACTCTGGAGGCTGAGGCAGGAGAATGGCGTAAACCCGGGAGGTGGAGCTTGCAGTGAGCTGAGATCCGGCCACTGCACTCTAGCCCGGGCGACAGAGCAAGAATCCATCACAAAAAAAAAAAAAAAAAAGAAAAAAAAAAAAAAAAGAAAGCATACATTTACACAGCCTTGTCTTACAAATATTCATAGCACCTTTATTTCTTGTCTTATTCATTTAGAACTACTGTAACAAAATATCATAGACTGGGTGGTTTAAATAACATAAGTTTCTCACAGTTCTGGAAGCTGGAAAGTCCAAGATCAAGGTGGTAGCTAATCTGTTTCCTGTTGAGGTCTCTCCTCTTGGCTTGCAGATGCTTGCCTTCTTGCTGTGTCCTCACATGGAATTAAGAGAGTGAAGGAGAGTAAAGGCGTGAGAGAGACACACACAGAGAGAGGCAGAGATCTCTCTCTTCTGTTTCTTACAAGGCCACAGTCCTATCTGATTAGGGCTCCACCTTAATGACCTCATTTTACCTTAATTGCCTCCTAAAGAAGCTATCTTCAGATACAGTCACATTGGAGGTTAGGGCTTTAACATATATATTTATGGCTGGGCGCAGTGGCTCACGCCTGTAATCCCAGCAACTTGGGAGGCTGAGGTGGGTGAATCACCTGAGTTCAGGAGTTCGAGACCAGCCTGGCCAACATAGTGAAACCCCATCTCTACTAAAATATACAAAAATTAGCCGGGCGTGGTGTCAGGTGACTTAATCCCAGCTACTTGGGAGGCAGAGGCAGGAGAATCATTTGAACCCGGGAGGCAGAGGTTGCAGTGAGCCAAGATCGAGCCATTGCACTCAAACCTGGGGGATAAGAGTGAGACTTCTCTCAAAAAAACAAAACAACAACAATATATATATACATATTTATGGGTGGACACAATTCAGTTCATAATATTTGTTAATATCCAAAAACTGGAAATAACCCAAATGCCCATTAATAGTTGAATGAGGCCAGTAATTGCAGCACTTTGGGAGGCTGAGGTGGGAGGATCTCTTGAGCTCAGGAGTTGGAGACCAGCCTTGGCAACATAGTGAAACATTGTCTCTATTTTAAAAACATAGAAACATTGTCTCTACTTTTAAAATGCTAATGCCTGTAATCCCAGCACTTTGGGAGGCTGGAAGTGGAGGCAGGAGGATTGTTTGAGCCCAAGAGTTCAAGACCAGCCT
>NW_022301348.1:0-9694 GCF_002776525.5 Piliocolobus tephrosceles | reverse complement strand
CAGAGAGCCAAATCAGGAATGAACTTCCATTCACAATTGCTTCAAAGAGAATAAAATACCTAGGAATCCAACTTACAAGGGATGTAAAGGACCTCTTCAAGGAGAACTACAAACCACTGCTCAGTGAAATCAAAGAGGACACAAACAAATGGAAGAACATACCATGCTCATGGATAGGAAGAATCAATATCGTGAAAATGGCCATACTGCCCAAGGTTATTTATACATTCAATGCCATCCCCATCAAGCTACCAATGAATTTCTTCATAAAATTTGAAAAATCTGCTTTAAAGTTCATATGGAACCAAAAAAGAGCCCGCATTGCCAAGACAATCCTAAGTCAAAAGAATCAAGCTGGAGGCATCACGCTACCTGACTTCAAACTATACTACAAAGCTACAGTAACCAAAAGAGCATGGTACTGGTACCAAAACAGAGATATAGACCAATGGAACAGGACAGAGTCCTCAGAAATAAGACCACACATCTAGAGCCATTTGATCTTTGACAAACATGAGAGAAACAAGAAATGGGGAAAGGATTCCCTATTTAATAAATGGTGCTGGGAAAATTGGCTAGCCATAAGTAGAAAGCTGAAACTGGATCCTTTCCTTACTCCTTATAGGAAAATTAATTCAAGATGGATTAGAGACTGAAATGTTAGATCTAATACCATAAAAACCCTAGAAGAAAATCTAGGTAGTACCCCCAGGACATAGGCATGGGCAAGGACTTCATATCTAAAACACCAAAAGCAACGGCAACAAAAGCCAAAATTGACAAATGGGATCTCATTAAACTCAAGAGCTTCTGCACAGCAAAAGAAACTACCATCAGAGTGAACAGGCAACCTACAGAATGGGAGAAAATTTTTGCAATCTTCTCATCTGAGAAAGCGCTAATATCCAGAACCTACAAATAACTCAAACATATTTACAAGAAAAAAACAAACAACCCCATCAAAAAGTGGGCAAAGGATATGAACAGACATTTCTCAAAAGAAGACATTCATACAGCCAACAGACACATGAAAAAATGCTCATCATCACTGGCCATCAGAGAAATGCAAATCAAAACCACAATGAGATACCATCTCACACCAGTTAGAATGGCAATCATTAAAAAGTCAGGAAACAATAGGTGCTGGAGAGGATGTTGGGAAATAGGAACACTTTTACACTGTTGCTCGGATTGTAACCTAGTTCAACCATTATGGAAAACAGTATGGCGATTCCTCAAGGATCTGCAACTAGAAGTACCATATGACCCAGCCATCCCATTACTGGGTATATACCCAAAGGATCATATATCATGCTGCTATAAAGACACATGTACATGTATGTTTATTGCGGCACTATTCACAATAGCAAAGACTTGGAATCAACCCAAATGTCCATCAGTGACAGACTGGATTAAGAAAATGTGACACATATACACCATGGAATACTATGCAGCCATAAAAAAAGATGAGTTTGTGTCCTTTGTAGGTACATGGATGCAGCTGGATACCATCATTCTTAGCAAACTATCACAAGAACAGAAAACCAAACACCCCATGTTCTCACTCATAGGTGGGAACTGAACAATGAGATCACTTGGACTTGGGAAGGGGAACATCACACACCGGGGCCTATCATGGGGAGGGGGGAGGGGGGAGGGATTGCATTGGGAGTTATACCTGATGTAAATGACGAGTTGATGGGTGCTGACGAGTTGATGGGTGCAGCACACCAATATGGCACAAGTATACATATGTAACAAACCTGCACGTTATGCACATGTACCCTAAAACTTAAAGTATAATAATAATAATAATAATAATAATAATAATAATAATAATAAAAGAATCCTGCATATGGGAGCTAGAGCTGGCAGGTCTCAGGAAATACCCCAATCCCAAGGAATGCCTATAGAGTTAGGTTCAAGAATTGACGTATAGAGGAACAGAATTTTTATCATGGAGACAGGCAGATCTGACGTAATATTTGTGGTGCTATGAGCTAGGTGTGTAACCTCAGACAAGTTATTTTTGCCTCTCTGAGACTATTGTCTCTCTTATAAAACTGGGACAGTACTTCTAATCTCTCACAATTATTTTGAGGACAAAAAGTTCAATGTATGATCAGTACCTGACAAAAAGTAGGCATTCAGTAAATAATGGCTACTATTGTGCAAGCACCCAGCAGCCAGCAGTGTGGGATATTTCAGTAGTTCCTCTCACACAGAAACCTGGGTGGACTGGGCTCCTGACACCAGGGAGGGGAAAGAACTTGACAGGTATTTTGACTCCCAGGTCTGGGCTCTTTCTGCTGCTCTGAGGGTGGTAATTACATTAAAGAGGCTCTGTTTCTTAGGGCTGTTACCCTTAGTTGCTGAAAGGAAATGAGAAAAGAAAAGAACTCTTGTCTGAGGAATGCAAGTCCTTTTAGATTATCAGGCCCTGAGAGACATTCAAATGAGACAGCAATCACATCCTACTCCTCCGTTTGAGCTATGTATTCATCTCTTAAAACCGCTCACCATTGCCACAAACAGCTAGAAACTAACCTAATAAGGCCACACCAGACACTATGACATATACCCTATAGCTTAACAATGTTATTAATACTAATCAGGCCAAATATAATATTACAATTTATTTTACAAATAAATTACTCCTAGAAAAATGTATCTGTAGTGATAAAAGACTGAAAAAATGTTTTAAAACACCTATAGTGTACTTGTTATTTAGTTCTAGCCTTGTCCATTGTTCTTAAGTTTCATTATTTGCCTACTTCCTGACTATGAGTCTCTTAAGAAAACTTACATTTCATTTTCTTCATGTTTTTAATTGACTCCCCAATAAAATAGTTTTTTCCTTCTAACATACAAATTTTCTTTTTGTTATAATCCACATCTCTAGTTCCTTTACTTCTTAAAAAACTAAATTCATAGTACTCCAAAGATTCTACACGCAGCAACAGCCATAAATCAATAACTTTGACAGAACTACCCAGAAATGAGCCTTCCTGGCAATGAGAGACATCTCAACACTCAAATTTTGATCATCAATATGAATATTTCAATCTGGTGAGAGCTAAAGGGAAAATACAGAAGGGATGCAGAGTATAGATCTGGGTCAGTGGGATTCATAATGATAGCAGCAGGAGGCAGCCAAATGCCTAGGCAGATGGAGTGGGTCCCCAGTGAAACCCCACCTTCAAGCAGAAGAGAGTTAAAACCTGAAAGCCAAGCTACAAGTCAAATCCATGAACCAGATTGAGAACATGTCTTCCCTTTTGACACACTTTCTTCTGATTGATTCCCACCCTTCACCTATTTTACATTTCTCTTTCCAAGTTAGTTTTCTACACTGTCATGTCCGTCTTTGAGTGGTTTCTTTACCTTAACCATTTTTGCATACTCACAAACCAATCAGCATGCACTCCCCATTCTGAGTCCATAAAAAGCCCCAGACTCAGCTACACTGAAAGAAAAACCACCTGATTACGGGGATGGGCGACCACCTCCCATGTCCCCTCTCTGCTAAGAGCTGTTCTGTGGCTCAAGAAAATTCTTCTCTGCCCATCTTCACCCTTCTAATTGTCAGTGTAACCTCATTCTTCTTGGATGTGGAACAAGAGTTCGGGAACTGCAGAATGTGGGTACAATCTACAACACAGGCAGGCCAAGTAGGCAGGGTGCCTCGAGTGGCAGTCCTAAGAACAAGCAACCCCCAGGCATGGGGGCATTGCCATCCATGGAGGTCCCTGGTTGACAAAGTGGCTGAGAAAAATCCTACATCAATAACATATGCATCACATATTCTTAGGCAATAATAGATACTAGTTGTCAAATGCCTCCCCTTTGCCAGGCATTCCACATACATTATGTTTTTCTCCTCAAGAGAATTATATGTGATAAGTAGTATTAAACTTTATGTGTGTGTGTTTATGTGTCATATTCAAGTAATAAGGTAAATTCAGTCAGTGGGCCAGGAGTGAATGAAATGAGAATTGTGAGCAGCACCATGGTGTGGAGGGAAGAATACTTGTAATCTTCTGGTAAGATCTATATTTTTTAAGTTCATATTTTGAATAGGTAAAAAACACTAATAACATAAAATCCAAACTATACAAATATATATAGTAAATGGAAAGTTTCCATCCCTCCCCTGTATCTAAGTCACGTCAAATTCACCTTCCTGGAAAAAATCACTATTATGGTTTCTTAAATTTCCACAGAAATGATAGCATACCTATAATATGCTGCTTTGCATCTTGCTTTTTAAACTTAAATTATTCTGCAACAGCAGATAGAGTTCATACTTGTCAGTGGCTGCATAGTACTCTATCATACAGATAGATGTATCATAATTTATTTAAAGAGACTCCTGATAGACATTTAGGTTGTTTATAAACTACACTTCAGTGAATCTCCTTGTATATCCATAACGTGCAAGTATACCTGTGAGATAAATTCCCACAAGTGGAATTGCTGGGTCAAGGGATATGCACATAAAAAATCTTGATATAGACAAAATGCCCACTATAGAGGTTGTTCTCGATTTATATTCGCACTGGCCATGTATAAGAATGACTATTTCTTTATATCCTTGCTAATACAGTGCTTACAAACATTTTCATTTATGCCAATATGATAGATGAAAAATGATATAGCACAGTTTGACTTTGATTTCCTCTTATTATGATGAGATTATAAGCACCTTTTATGTATTTAAAAAACACTTGTATTTCCTTTTGTATAAACTGTTCTATTAATATATTTTGCCAATTTTTTTTGTCACTGAGTTTTTGATCTTATTCCTATGACTTGTAGGAGCTTTTATTTTTTGAGATAGGGTCTACTTCTGTCAATCAGGCTGGAGTATAGTGGTGCAATCTCTGCTCACTGCAGATCCACCTCCTGAGCTCAAGCTGTCCTCTCACCTCAGCCTCCTGAGTAGCTGGGACTACAGGCCCATGAACCATGCCTGGCTATTTTTTTTTTTTTCTTTTTTTTTTTTTGGTAGAGACAGAGTTTCGCCATGTTGCTTAGGCTGGTCTTGAATCCCTGGGCTCAAGCCATCTGCCCGCCTCAGCCTCCTAAAGTGCTGGGATTACAGGCATGATTCACTGCCCCAGGCCGACTTTTAGGAGCTTTTTAAACAGGAAATTAGTTTTTGTGATAAGAAAGTTGCAAATATTTATTGTTGCATTTTGCCTTCTGTTGCCATGCAGAAAATTTGAATTTTATAGAGTTAAATTTATACTTCTCTTTTTGGTTGTTTTTGAGTTCTATGTTATTGTTAGATTGATTATTAACATGTATTTAGTGTTTTATCTTATAATAATAACTTGTTTTACACTTAAGTTATTGATCTGTGTGGAAATTATTTTGATGTATGACATGAATTAGAGAGGTATATAGCTCTATTTTTTTCCAGATGACTACTCAATTGTCCCAATGACATTTACTGCAATTTTTTTTCTGTACTGATTTGAAAAACCACCTTTACCATGTATGTTTGAATTTCCATGTGTATTTGAATCAACTTCTGAACTTTCTATTCTGTTCTAATTTATCAGACAGTCCTGGATGAGTCCTGGCCCTCTCAGTTCTGTCTGTGTGAGTCTGGGCAGACTACAGTTCTTACCAAGTCTCAGTTTTCTTATCTGTAAAGTGGAAGGTCACTTACCTCATGGACTTGTAAGGAATGCAAGAGATAACAGATGTGAAGATGCTTTGTAAACTGCAAACACCACACAGTCAAATATTACGGGAACTGTATAGTTGGAGAAAAAATTGATAAGAATTAATTTTTTAATCAAATATCAAAATAAACAGATCTGGACCCTAAAGAAAGAATCAATTGGATCCTGGCTAAATTAAAGAAAACTGGGGTCAATTGTAACAGTGAGAGTACAGTGCTATAACCTAGAAGACACTTAACAAATACGAATGTTTATGATAAGGAACTGTGTATGGATTAGGGTGTAGGTATGCATGTGTGTGTGGTCGGGGGGAGCGTTATAAAGAAAAGAGCACAGAAGTAACCTTAGCAGAGACAGACAGGCTCTTGGCAGTCTATGGGGAGAGGGCCTGGCATAGTGAGTCAGGAAAGAGAAGAGCAGAAATTAAGAGTAACTGAAAGAACTGGCCGAGATTGTTGTTACTGTGAATTTTACTGTGAAATAAATCCCCAAAACATGTAACATTTGAGCTGTAATGTTCAAGAGGTTGTCTTCTGTAATTTCCCATTTTATAGGATTTGAAAGTGAATTTTAATAAGCATTATGGATCTTATAATATGCTAAAATATTTTCAGCTTTAATATTAACAATTGAGCACCCAGCAATTCCCATGTGAACACATGTACACCCCTCTGGCCTGCACTGGTGGGAATAAAGGGAGGCAGCCAGTAAAGGAAAACAGGGGAAGGGGAGGGAAGTGGGTAGAAATCCAGCCTCTCAGCTGCTATCTAGAGGCAGCAGGTGGCTGGGGCATGGATGGGGCTGGGGCAGGAGCGGAGAGCAGGATGAGTAGTTCAGGCTTCTCACGAAGGAGCTGTGCTGAGAGAAAGGAAGAGTAGACCAAAAGCCAGGCGAGTAAGTTTATTGAACCTGCCAGGCTGCTTCACCACACTCAGAGGAGGCAGCCCTGAGTTTACAAAATGAGGGGTTTATATTGGGGAGGGGAGTTTGGGGCAGTTCTTTGGTATGGCCACATTCCAGGCTTGTTTGCTGGTTAATTTTGCCACATATCACCTTGTGAGGTTTATGGTAGCAGGAACTTACAGAAGGGTGTAGGTAAAGTTTGTTTATGCTTCCCATGACCTTCCCCTGTGCTATCCGGATCGTTTGTAATTGGGGTTTGCTTATGGCTGCAAGGTCTGATAAGTGAAGTCTGCTGGCTTCACTGAGGTGCCTTGATAAGGGCTTAGAAAAGTGAAGAGGCTTGGGGGAAGGGTGGGCAGTACCAAGAAGCTTTTTGGAGCTGTTTGTCCCTAACAGGAGCCACCTGAGAACTGCCCTGGGCTTCCAAGCAAGACAAGCTGTGGCTAATGGGTGGCTGAGCAGTGCTGGGCAATCAGAGCCACGTGTGTGGGAGGATGTCTAGGCCACTTGTTATGGGGAAGGCTCAGTGGTCTGTGTTGAGGCTGCTATTCCAGGCCAGTGCCTTGTTGCTGGCTATGTCCAGGGGTGCCATGGCTCAAGGTGAGTTCTGTCATCTCTGGATGGAAGATACCTGGTTATGGCATGGAGGCTTCCACTGCCCAGAGGGATATGATAAGCTCAGTACTACTTTCTACTGTGGGATCCGTAATCTGCATTACTGTTGTACAACCCTACAGGCTTGGTTAGATCAGGGACAGTGTCCAGAGGATGCACCTTGGAACTCTCATGAGGCTATGATCCCATCTCCGGAAGCTAATCCTGGGGTTGATGTGAGTAGCAGAGGGGAGCTAAGACTGGCAGGGGAGGAACATGTCTTCTTTCCACTGGGTTCATGTATTGGTGCCAGGGGAATTTAAGGTAGTTGGCATGGTAAATGGAGGGTCAGATGACCAATGTTGAAACTCTAATTCTACCCCATCCTAACTGTGTGACTTGAGGTCAGGCATTTTGCTTCTTAGAACCTGCTTCCTCAATACCCTGCTACTTATATCAGGTTGGGATGGAGCTATGAGGAATCAGATTATTTCTTTTTCTTTTAAATTTTTTAAAATTTTTAAAATTTTTAAAATTTTTTAATTTTTAATTTATTTATTTTTTATTATTATACTTTAAGTTCTAGGGTACATGTGCATAACGTGCAGGTTTGTTACATATGTATACTTGTGCCATGTTGGTGTGCTGCACCCATCAACTCATCAGCACCCATCAACTCGTCATTTACATCAGGTATAACTCCCAGTGCAATCCCTCCCCACTCCCCACTCCCCATAATAGGCCCCGGTGTGTGATATTACCCTTCCCAAGTCCAAGTGATCTCATTGTTCAGTTCCCACTTATGAGTGAGAACATGCAGTGTTTGGTTTTCTGTTCTTGCAATACTTTGCTGAGAATGATAGTTTCCAGTTGCATCCATGTCCCTACAAAGGATACAAACTCATCCTTTTTTATGGCTGCATAGTATTCCATGGTGTATATGTGCCACATTTTCTTAATCCAGTCTGTCACTGATGGACATTTGGGTTGATTCCAAGTCTTTGCTATTGTAAATAGTGCTGCAATGAACATACGTGTGCATGTGTCTTTATAGCAGCATGATTTATGATCCTTTGGGTATATACCCAGTAATGGGATGGCTGGGTCATATGTTACTTCTAGTTCTAGATCCTTGAGGAATCGCCACACTGTTTTCCATAATGGATGAACTAGTTTACAATCTCACCAACAGTGTAAAAGTGTTCCTATTTCTCCACATCCTCTCCAGCACCTGTTGTTTCCTGACCTTTTTAATGATTACCATTCTAACTTGTGTGAGATGGTATCTCATTGTGGTTTTGATTTGCATTTCTCTGATGGTCAGTGATGATCAGCATTTTTTCATGTGTCTGTTGGCTGTATGCATGTCTTCTTTTGAGAAGTGTCTGTTCATATCCCTTGCCCACTTTTTGATGGGGTTGTTTTTTTCTTGTAAATTTGTTTGAGTTCTTTGTAGGTTCTGGATATTAGCCCTTTGTCAGATGAGTAGATTGCAAAAATTTTCTCCCATTCTGTAGGTTGCCTGTTCACTCTGATGGTAGTTTCTTTGCTGTGCAGAAGCTCTTTAGTTTAATGAGATCCCATTTGTCAATTTTGGCTTTTGTTGCCGTTCCTTTTGGTGTTTTAGACATGAAATCCTTGCCCATGCCTATGTCCTGAATGGTATTACTTAGGTTTTCTTCTAGGGTTTTTATGGTATTAGGTCTAACATTTAAGTCTCTAATCCATCTTGAATTAATTTTCATATAAGGAGTAAGGAGAGGATCCAGTTTCAGCTTTCTGCTTATGGCTAGCCAATTTTCCCAGCACCATTTATTAAATGGGGAATCCTTTCCCCATTTCTTGTTTTTCTCAGGTTTGTCAAACATCAGATGGCTGTAGGTGTGTGGTATTATTTCTGAGGACTCTGTCCTGTTCCACTGGTCTATATCTCTGTTTTGGTACCAGTACCATGCTGTTTTGGTTACTGTAGCCTTGAGTATAGTTTGAAGTCAGGTATTGTGATGCCTCCAGCTTGGTTCTTTTGACTTAGGATTGTCTTGGCAATGCGGGCTCTTTTTTGGTTCCATATGAATTTTAAAGCAGTTTTTTCCAATTCGGTGAAGAAACTCATTGGTAGCTTGATGGGGATGGCATTGAATCTATAAATGACCTTGGGCAGTATGACCATTTTCACGATATTGATTCTTCCTATCCATGAGCTGGCACAAGACAGGGATGCCCTCTCTCATCACTCCTATTCAACATAGTGTTGGAAGTTCTGGCTAGGACAATCAGGCAAGAGAAAGAAATCAAGGGTATTCAGTTAGGAAAAGAAGAAGTCAAATTGTCCCTGTTTGCAGATGACATGATTGTATATTTAGAAAACCCCATTGTCTCAGCCCAAAAGCTCCTTAAGCTGATAAGCAACTTCAGCAAAGTCTGAGGATACAAAATTAATGTGCAAAAATCACAAGCATTCTTATACACCAGTAACAGTCAAACAGAGAGCCAAATCAGGAATG
>NW_022301346.1:2736-10808 GCF_002776525.5 Piliocolobus tephrosceles | reverse complement strand
CCCGTCTCTACTTAAAAAAATACAAAAATTAGCTGGGTGTGGTGGTGTGCACCTGTCATCCCAGCTACTCGGGAGGCTGAGGCAGGAGAATTGCTTGAACCCAGGAGGTGCAGTTTGCAGTGAGCTGAGATCGCGCCACTGCACTCCAGCCTGGGTGACAGAGCAAGACTCTGTCTTAATAATAATAATAATAATAATAATAATAATAGGCCGGGTGTAGTGGCTCCCACCTGTAATCCCAGCACTTTGGGAGGCTAAGGTGGGAGGATCACTTAAGGTCATGAGTTCGAGACCAGCCTGGCCAACATGGTGAAACCCCGTCTCTACCAAAAATACAAAAATTAGCTGGGCATGGTGGGACGTGCCTGTAATCTCAGCTACTTGTGAGGCTGAGGCACGAGAAATCACTTGAACCCAGGAGGCAGAGGTTGCAGTGAGCCGAGACTGTACCGCTGCACTCCAGCCTGGGTGACAAAGAGAAAACCTGTCTTAAATAAATACAATACAATACAATAATAAAAGCAAAAAGAGGAATGTTTGTCCTTGAAATTATGACTTTAGCAAAGAAGGCTCATAAAACCTTCAAATGACACCTGTAGTTATAACTGAGAATATGTTGTCCCTGAAATTATGTTGCAAATGACATCTCTGAAACTCTAAGTGCTGTAAATAAGGATTTTGAACCCCTGGCCTCAAGCAATCCTCCCATCTTGGCCTACCAAAGTGCTGGGATTACAGGTGCGAGCCACTGCGCCCGGCTGTGGATTTCAGTCCCAGCCTTGCCCCTCTGAGGCAGTGTAGTCATGGGAAGTTGCTTCGCCTTTTTGTTTCAGTTTCCTCAAGTGCAAATGAGGACAACGAAAGGCAGTTTTGTGTCACCTTGGACGTGGTTCTAAATGGGCCCACTGGGATGGTTCCCATTTTTAAAGTCTGAGCATCGATCTCTAAAGGTCTGTCCCTAGGTTGGGGTCAGGGATGTCAGAGCTGCCCTGCCTGTCAGGCCCTGTTCTCCAACTGCCACTAAGAGAACAGCAGAAATAGGAACACTGAGACCAGCAGTCCCAGACTCAAGGTGAAGTGCGTGCACCTCTCTTCCATCTCCCTCTTGCTCTCCCTCCTCTGTATCCATCTTACCTTCTCAATCTCGTTTTCTCTCTGCTCCTGTTTTTCTTTTGTCCCTGTTATCCCTGTCTTGTGTCTTTATCAATGTGTCTTTCTCCTTCTTTTTTTTTTTTTTGGATGGAATCTCACTCCGGCTCCCAGGCTGAAGTGCAGTGGTGCCATCTCGGCTCATTACAACCTCTGCCTCCTGGGTTCAAGCAATTCTCCTGCCTCAGCCAGGGAAGTACATAGCTGGGACTACAGGCGCCCACCACCATGCTTAGCTAATTTTTGTATTTTTAGTAGAGAGGGGGTTTCACCATGTTGGCCAGGCTGGTCTCAAACTCCTGACCTCAAGTGACCCGCCCACTTCAGCCTCCACAAGTTCTGGGATTACAGGCATAAGCCACTGCGCCTGGCCCCTCCTTCTTCTTCTTCTTCTTCTTTTGTTGTTTTTAAAGACAGGGTCTTGTTTAGTCACCCAGCCTGGAGTGCAGTGATCTGCAACCTCCGTCTCCTGGGTTCAAGCAATTCTGTCTCAGCCTCCTGAGTATGTGGGACTACAGGCATGTGCCACCACGCCCGGCTAATTTTTGTATTTTTAGTAGAGACGGGGTTTCACCTTGTTGGTCAGGCTGGTCTCGAACTCCTGACCTCAGGTGATGCACCCACCTTGGCCTCCCAAAGTGCTGGGATCACAGGCATGAGCCACCATGCCCAGCCTCTTGGTATCTTTCTCTGCATCTCTGTCTCTCCTTTGATCTCTCCGTAAACTCTGGCTTCTCTATCTATGTCTTTCTCCCTATTCTTCTCTGTCCCTTTGATTCTCCCATGTCTGTCTCTTTCTCCCTGATCTGTCAGGGTCTGTCCCTGAGGAAGTGAGTAAAGTGATCCCACACCTGTCAGGGCTGGACCCCCTTGCTCTTCTCTGATCCCACCCACCTCCTTAACCCCCTAGCCCACCGACTATTTTCCTTCTCCCCATGCAGACAGGTGGGTGACAAACTCAAGGGCCACCGGGGTCACACTGTGAAAGCACCAGCCAGGGAGACCAAAGCAGAAAAATGTGGATGCGAAGCTGAGAGATCAAGACACACAGAGGCAGAAGCTAAGGGCTTAGGCAGGGAGGAAGCAGGAAGAAACAGGAGGAGGAACCTGAGACAGAGTCGCTGAAGTCCTTGCTGGAAGCAGATGGGATTAAATTACAGGAGACTGGGAGAGTGCCAGAGAGACACCAAGAGGATGCAGGTGAGGCATCTGTCCCCTGAGGCCCCGCAGCTACGGTGTAGGTGGGCGGCAGCCGGAGGAGGCCTGGCCTGAAGCCAGCTCACAGCTCACCCGCTCCTCACTATGTCTCCCGTGTTTGCCTGCGTCTGATGCAGTATTCCCCTCTACCTGCCTGCGTTTCTGACCCTCACGCAGCTTCTTCTATTTCTTAGTGTCTCTCCCCTTCTCTTCGTCTCTCTTTTCATTGGTCTCTTGCGTGTCTGCCTCCATCTCTTTCCACTTCTCTGTCTCTTCTACCTCCCTACGTGCATGTCTGTTTCTATTTCTCTCTCTCTCTCATCTCTCCATCCCCCGTCTTCCCTTTGTCTCTGTAGTCTCTTCTCGTCGAAACAACCGAGGGTCTCACCCCGCATTCCCTTCTTTTAGGAACAGAGGCTGCCGGCCCCAGGCCCAGGTCGGGCTCGGCCCAGCCGCGCCCCAGCTCGCGAGCCACGAATGACCCAGGGCACCCCAGCCCCAGCTCGAGGCCTGGTGACGCCGTTGACGCCAGGCCTCCACGGAGTCCCCCCTCCCCCGGCACCGTCCCCAGCCGCCCTACGACTCTCACGCGAGGCCCCTAGCCTCGGTTTCCCAGCCCGCTCCCTGGCTTCTAAACGTGGCTCCGGCCCCCCAGCCCCGCCCCAGCCAGCGGCCGGAGGAGCCCGGGCGGAGGAGGCCCCGAACGTAGCCGTAAGCGGGCAAGCCACCCGGGCCGAGGTCGCGCAGAAGGACCGCTCCTAGCCCCCGTGGGTGGGTCCGGCTGTCCCCAGCCTGGAGACTGTGGGGCGGGAGGAGGTGGGTCCCGAGGCGGCCGAGGACAGGAGCCTGCGGGTCTTGGGGAGCATGGAGGGGTGTGGCCTCGGAGGAGCCGGGTGGTTGTAGGAAGGAGGTGGGGCCCGCCGCGGCTTCAGGGGACGGTGCTGAGCGATAGGACCAGGGCGGGGCCGGGAGGCAGGGCCGGAAACCCCGGGAAAGTGGAGTCCCCAGCACTCTCGGAAGGGAAGGGCCTCCAAGGAGCTACTCTCCAGGGGCGGTGCTAGATCGACGCAGGTGAAGGCCTGCAGGAGGCAGGGCCGGCCCGAGGATCCAGAAGGGGCGGGACTAAAGGAGGCATTGGCCCCAGGACACAAGGAACACCCTGGGTCTGACTGGCGCTCCGGTCTCAAAGATGCATGCCTGGTGCTGCCGCCACAGTGCTTGTGGAGATGAGGGTTGGAGGCCGAAGCCCGGGCCCCGCGCTGCCCTCCCTGGTCTCTCAGTGGCGTGGCTGCGCCCTGCCCAGCACTGAGTCGCTCAAACAGGTGTTATAGCTGTCACCGCTGAGGACTCTTTGCATCCCCACGGACCAGTTTTGTAAGGGAGAAAGGGTGTTCCCACTGCCTTGTAATGGCTTTCGAGAAAGGGACGGTTTTCATGTCTCGAGGTCATTCGCCACTGGGGCAGTTTGTGCAGAGGAAACCCTTGACTCCTCAGGAAGTTTTTGCGCCTCCCCGTGTCTTCTGCACCCCAGTGTAGGCAATGTTTGCCCCACCCATGTAGAGGTTTTCGCAGAAGTCACAGCTTGCGGGCGGGGGCATGGGCATTGGCATGTCCACTCAGAAAAATCTAGCTCCCCCACCCCAAAATAGAAACTCATTTCTGGTTATTTTGTGGTTACCCTTTAAAAACACTTGACCTGGCCGGGCGCAGTGGCTCATGTCTGTAATCCCAGCACTTTGGGAGGCCGAGGCGGGCAGTTAGTTCATCTGAGGTCAGGAGTTCGAGACCAGCCTGGCCAACATGGTAAAACCCCATCTCTACTGAAAATACAAAAATTGGCCGAGCGTGGTGGCTCACACCTGTAATCCTAACACTTTGAGAGGCCGAGGTGGGCGGATCACTTGAGGTCAGGAGTTCGAAACCAGCCTGGCTAACATGGTGAAACCTCATCTCTACTAAAAATACAAAAAATTCGCTGGGCGTGGTGGTGGACGCCTGTAATCCCAACTACTTGGGAGGCTGAAGCAGGAGAATCACTTGAACCCAGGAGGTGGAGGTTGCAGTGAGCCAAGATCATGCCACTGCACTCCAGCCTGGGCGACAGAGCAAGACTCCTTCTCAAAACAACAAATAAAAACACTTGACCACACTGAGCAGAGGAGAGCAGAAAAGCAGCTCTGTGGCAGAAGGGGAGGCTGATCCAGGGCACCTTCTTTGAGGGAGCTAGGTCTCCCGGCCCTCTTCTTCCATCCCAGATCCACCCTGAGGCCACACGGAGGGAGGGAAATCACCTTCACAAATGCCGTGCTGAGTGTCCAGAAAGAAGGGATTCCTGTGAGGCCACATTTCCCAGCCTCGGCGACAGGGGCTGTGGAGCAGGGGTCAGGGGTATTGGGGTGTGTGTGGGGGGGGATGGGGTCAGGGGTACAATGTCTAGAACCACCCCCGCCCCCAGCAATCCTGGTGTTTATTCACTTATTTCCCAAGCTTGTTCCTCTGACAGCTAGGACCCATCACCTGGCCCCAGATAACCTTATTCATGTCGCTAATTCACATCTTCATTCTCCCTTCCTGCTCATCCAGCCCACAGACATTTACTAGAGCCCATCTGCTGTAGGCCTCCAAGTCCTAGGGTTTCCGAGTTCCTGAAGCAGGCTCTGCCCCTTGTCCTAAGGAGGGGCCCCATAGGCAGTTCAAGGAGTCCACACATAGGCATTTCAAAACGGATTTTAAATACTCATCAGGGTGCCACACAAAGGAGCTGGGGTGAGAACTTCGTACATGTGAGTGTGGGGCTGGGGTGCCCTGAGAGAGAAAAAGGGGACCCATCTGTCAGGGCAGCTGGGGTGCCCCACCCCCACCCTGGGACTAGGGAGCAGAGTAGAAGCCCTCTCTGGAGGGTCCCAGGGCTAACTGGGAGCCAGCCCTCCCTTCGAGGTAGATCATCGGGGAGGGAACCAAGAAGCAGCTCCCAGGGTGGCAGTGGCTTCCTCAGTGGTACTGCTGATAGCTGGGATAGCCTGGGGCTGGGGTGCCGTCCTTAGGGGGCAGCTGGCTGGGGTCCTCCAGGAATGGGGGCGCTGGAGAAGGGAGACTCGGGTAAGGATGAGTGGAAGAGGCCAGGTGGAGGATTTCCCACTCCCCCGACCACCAGTTACTCACCATTTCGGAACTGCTGGGCCGTGTAGCGAGTGAGGAGGATGCCAACGCCCTCAATGAGGGCCAACAGGATGCCCCCCATCATCGCTGAGCCCACCATGGCCAGTGGGCCACCTGGGGGAGTTGGAGGCAGAGAAACAGAGGTGAGGGCAGGCAGAACAGGGTGGAAGGGGCTGGGGCCAGGGCCAGGGGGTACTCACTGCGGGCAGCCAGTACAGCCCCAGTCAACGCTCCACTGGTGATAGAGTTCCAGGGATCCTCCTTGCCCCGAAGCCGCACCAGGCCACAGTCGATGGTGGAGAACAGGCCCCCCCACACTGCGAAGCTACCTGTAGTGGAACCGAGGCCTAATTAGTTCATAGGAAATCCCGAGAATTCACATCTCAGGGGACTTCCAAGGCCTGAATGCTTTGGCCAAGAACAGGGAGAAAAACCCAGACACAAAGGCAGATAGCAACCCCCCATAGAATATTTCCTATCTGTCCCCATCCTGTGGTAGCTCCCACTTCAAGCTGTCTATAATCACCATCAACGTTTCCTTCACCTTTATGGGGAGCTGACAAATGTTTACAAGCAGATTTACCTTCATATGACTTTTAACAGAGCAACTTTGAGCTTCATAATCACCACACAGAGTTGGAATTCTGATTTGGGTTTCAGTGAGAAGGAAATAGGAAACCCAGTTAATATGATAGTTAAAATGTTTACTGAGGGCTTACTGTGTGCCAGGGCCTGTTTGAGGTCTGTGTTATTTGACTTTTGCAATTTTATATTAGTTAATGTTATTAAAGTGTTTAGCATAGCAACCAGCACTTAGTAGTATATAAATTACATAAACTATAAAACTACCGATGAAGTGGTTACTGTTATCACCACCCCTGGTACAGGTGAGGTTCAGAGAGGTTAAGCCACTAGCCCAAGGTCCCATAGCAGGGAATAGTCAGGACCTAGATTTAAACTCCAGAACCCACTTTCTTCGCCTCCGTATTCAATTGTTGGGAAACATCACCCCTCTGGAAAGTCTCCGGCAGGGGCTAGAATCTGAACCTCCAACTTGTAGCCTAGACCCAAAGGATCAACCACTCCCACCTTTGCCAAGACATCTCCTATATCTATCTTCCCAAGCCCCTCACCTCCAATCTGGGGGGCTCGGATCCTCACAGCGTTGGTACTACCTCTCAACCGGTGCCGAATTCCCTGGGGAAAGGAAGGAAGTCCGTCAGGGCAGGGCTGAAGCCACTGGCAGACAAGTTTCCAAGTTTTAAGAGAGGGAAAAAGATGGGAGACCTGTTAGAGGTATCAGCAGTAGAAATGTGGAGAAGTGGCCAAGAACTAGGGGCCTGGAGAGCACCCCAACATGGGTGTTCTCAGAGCTGGGTTGAGAAGTGCTAATACATTCATACGTTTGTTAATGCATTCATTCAGTGAATGATTAACAAGTACCTACTATATGTGCCAAGCACCATGCCATATGCAGGGATACAGCCATGAACAAGGTAGATCTGCTCCCTGCCCTCTCAGAGCTCACATTAACAGTGGGAGACACAGACCTTGAGCAAGGATAAGTAAACAAGGGCGCTTCAGACAGCAATCTGCACTCTAGAGGAAATGCCATGAAGAAATATGATTGGGGCTGAGGGGTCAGGAAAGGCCTCTTGAAGGAGAGAGAATCTGTGCTGAGGCCTTGATGATGACAAACTTGGGCAAAGATCCAGGGAGGAGAGTCCCAGGAGTCTAGGGGAGGGACGGGGCTACATATATAAATTGCAGAGACTTTGGCTAATAGATGGCATTTAAAGTCACAGCGTTTGCGATCTTCTGGGAGGGGAGGTGGTCAGAGAATAAAAGAATTCTCTCAATTTTAAGGCTGTCTTCCCTCTGCCAATTAAATTCCTGCCATTCTCCTCTATACAGGTTTCTGAGTCGGAATCTGCCTCTAGGTAAAATGTGTCTGGTCCTGGTGCAGTGGCTCACACCTGTAATCCCAGCACTTTGGGAGGCTGAGGTGGGTGGATCACTTGAGTTCAGGAATTAGAGACCAGCCTAAGCAACATGTTAAAACCCAGTCTCTACAAATAAACAAATAAATAAACAAACAAATAGTTAACCAGGCATGGTGGCACAGTCATGTGGTCCTAACTACTTGGGAGGCTGAGGTGGGAGGATCACTTGAGCCTGGGAGGCAGAGGCTGTAGTGACACCTGATTAGGCTACTGCACACCAGCCTGGGCAACAGGGCAAGATGATGTCTCAAAACAAAACAGGCCGGGCGCGGTGGCTCAAGCCTGTAATCCCAGCACTTTGGGAGGCCGAGATGGGCGGATCACGAGGTCAGGAGATCGAGACCATCCTGGCTAACACGGTGAAACCCCATCTCTACTAAAAAATACAAAAAACTAGCTGGGCGAGGTGGCGGGCGCCTGTAGTCCCAGCTACTCGGGAGGCTGAGGCAGGAGAATGGCGTAAACCCGGGAGGCGGAGCTTGCAGTGAGCTGAGATCCGGCCACTGCACTCCAGCCTGGGCGACAGAGCAAGACTCCGTCTCAAAAAAAAAAAAAAAAAAAAAA
>NW_022301346.1:0-2636 GCF_002776525.5 Piliocolobus tephrosceles | reverse complement strand
AAAAAAAAAAAAACAAAACAAAACAAAACAAAACAAAACAACCAAAAAACATTGGCCAGGGATGGTGGCACACGCCTGTAATCCCAGCACTTTGGGAGGCCGAGGGGTTCGAGATCAGACTGGCCACCATAGTGAAACCCCAACTCTACTAAAAGTACAAAAATTCGCCAGGTCTGGTGGCACTTGCCTGTAGTCCCAGCTACTTGGGAGGCTGAGACAGGAGAATCACCTGAACCCAGGAGGCAGAGGTTGCAGGGAGCCAAGATCATGCCACTGCACTCTAGCCTGGGCAACAGAGCAAGACTCTGTCTCAAAAAAAAAAAAAAAATCTGTCTGGCTTTGCACATATATTTAAGATTTGGTGATGACTCTTTGAACGACACAGCATTTCCATAGAGGAGCTCCATTTGGGTGGGGGGGAGGGTGGAAGACAGAAGCCATGTTTGCAATCCCTACAAAATCCCAGATACAGAAGCCAGGCTTGGCACACAGTAGGTGAGAGGGCACCAGAATGAATAAGTGCACGTGACTGGCAGCTCCAAGCAGTTTTCAGAGCAGCATCCCTTGTGGGCAAGACAGCTGACCCCACATCAACCCAGAGAAGGTCTGGACTCACAACAGGGGCATTGCGGAAACCCTTGATGGCCTGGAAGACTCCGCCACCGATGACACCCATAGTGAAGGCTCCACCGCAATCATCCACAATTCGCCATGGGCTGCAAGCAGGAACGGAAGGATGGGGTTAATGTGAGCCCTCCCCAGGCCCTGTCACAGGAACTCTTTTCTAATTGGGAGAAACCAAGTCACCAGAATGGGAAGTTCCTAAGTAGGAACAAATACTTCAGATAATAAGGAGCTAATCCTGTCAGGCTTTTTCCACACCTCCCCCCCCCATTAAAGCGAAAAATGGGGCAAAGGGGGAGAAATATTAGTCTTCGCCCTGTCTACCAACCAAGGAATCAGCCAACTGTTTTACTGTGATCAAAGATTAAATGAATTGGCACACGCAGAGTTGACGTTTCAATAAGCGACGTAGGCGTGTTAACTAGCCAAGACAGATTGCCAGCAAAGCAGGACCGCGTGGCACCCCTTCTCCGACGGTGTGCCCGTCCAACCATGCCCCGCCCCTTTTCAATCCGGCGCAATTGGGAAAAACCAAGAGCGACCGCGGGAAGCATCCACCGTCCCCGCCGGCCCTCAGCAGGCTCATCCGTACCCCGCCCCCACTGACAAAGGCGACCTGGGAAAAACCACCCGCGGCAACTCGGGATTTCCGGCCAACACCGTACCACCCCTCGCCAGGATGGATCAGCCAGCGTGTCTTTTTTCGTTAACAGGGACTAGGAGATTACGAAGTCAGGAGAAACATGGCGTGGTTCGGCCTTCGCCGCACCTTCTGAGGGGAGACGGTTGTGGTCCCTCATAACGGAGCCCGAGTGACAGGAACCGAGTAGGGGTAGCGGGAGATACGTTAAGAGTCCCCCGAGGCTGGTACATGGCTCTGTGCGGTCGATGCCTCCCCCGCCCGACCCCCACGGCTGGCCTTGGCGTCGCAGCAACAGTCCGGATGCCAGTGCCCATCGCCGTACCAAGGTTCCCGAGCGTACTCCTCCATGGCGCTGGCGTCTGGCCGCGCAGTCAGGCCACGCCCCCAGCGTAGACGCACACCGGCGTCCGAGCTTTCCGCCTATTACCGGACAGCGATTGGGTCGCTACGCCGCATGTCACTCCAAGGGCGCACTCTCATTGGCCAATAGAGTTTCTGCCGTTTGTTCATTGCCTCCTGAGCGTAGTCCAGTTACGCTCAGGCTCAGGGAGTGAAGGCGTCATTCAGAGGTCTCATTCTGTGGGCTCAGGTATCTTAGCGGCGACACGAGAGCGACGGCCGGTGTGACAGCCGTCCACTACCTGCACGAGTGTATTGGTAATGTTGGGGTGGGCGCACTCTTTTGGAGCTGGAGGAAGTGCTGCCCTCTGCGCCCCCATCCCAGCGCTTTGGTTTCTCCCACCCGGCAGTCTTTGGGGGACGCTGGATGAGCCCATTTCTGAAGTGCGGAGGGGCCGGGCTTCTTAGGCGGCGGGCGGAGCCTGGGCCTGGGAGAGGAACAGGGCCCTGGAGCACCCGGTTTCGGGACAGTAGGGTTGGTGAGAGTTGCGATGATATTGCCACCTAACTCTTACATCTTTTAGTGCATATGTTCTGTCCACCCAACTACTGGTTCATTTGAGTAGATGGGAGTCGTGATGAGTACATGTTGACGGGAGGCGCTTGGTTACGGGATCCAGATATGAATCTATCTGAGCTGCTTGTCAGTTTGTCCGTCTGTCCCTAGGTCTATCAGCTATGCCGCTGCCCGTTGCGCTGCAGACCCGCTTGGCCAAGAGAGGCATCCTCAAACATCTGGAGCCTGGTGAGTCGGCTAAAAGCAGATGGTCCTAACACGTGCCAGCCTCGACAGGCACTTTTGTTGTTGATACTGACGCTTGATACCTATCGTGGGCCAACTGTGCACCAAGCAATGGGGTGGCAGGCATTTTTCATTGTTAACGATATGGATTCCTGACATCCATCTCTACCGCGTGTCAAGTGGAGCGGGTTGGGGGAATAGATATTTCATTCTTTTTTTTTTTTTTTT
>NW_022301345.1:0-16577 GCF_002776525.5 Piliocolobus tephrosceles | reverse complement strand
TCATGGTGGATAAGCTTTTTGATGTGCTGCTGAATCCGGTTTGCCAGTATTTTATTGAGGATTTTTGCATCGATGTTCATCAGGGAGATTGGTCTAAAATTCTCTTTTTTTGTTGTGTCTCTGCCAGGCTTTGGTATCAGGATGATGTTGGCCTCATAAAATAAGTTAGGGAGGATTCCCTCTTTTTCTATTGGTTGGAATAGTTTCAGAAGGAATGGTACCAGCTCCTCCTTGTACCTCTGGTAGAATTCAGCTGTGAATCCATCTGGTCCTGGGCTTTTTTTGGTGGGTAATCTATTAATTGTTGCCTCAATTTCAGAGCCTGCTATGGGTCTATTCAGGGATTCAACTTCTTCCTGGTTTAGTCTTGGGAGAGTGTAAGTGTCCAGGAAATTATCCATTTCTTCTAGATTTTCTAGTTGATTTGCATAGAGGTGTTTATAGTATTCTCTGATGGTAGTTTGTATTTCTGTGGGGTCGGTGGTGATATCCCCTTTATCATTTTTTATTGCGTCTATTTGATTCCTCTCTCTTTTCTTCTTTATTAGCCTTGCTAGTGGTCTGTCAATTTTGCTGATCTTTTCAAAAAACCAACTCCTGGATTCATTGATTTTTTGGAGGATTTTTTGTGTCTCTATCTCCTTCAGTTCTGCTCTGATGTTAGTTATTTCTTGCCTTCTGCTAGCTTTTCAATGTGTTTGCTCTTGCCTCTCTAGTTCGTTTAATTGTGATGTTAGAGTGTCAATTTTAGATCTTTCCTGCTTTCTCTTGTGGGCATTTAGTGCTATAAATTTCCCTCTACACACTGCTTTAAATGTGTCCCAGAGATTCTGGTATGTTGTATCTTTGTTCTCATTGGTTTCAAAGAACATCTTTATTTCTGCTTTCATTTCGTGATGTACCCAGTAGTCATTCAGGAGCAGGTTGTTCAGTTTCCATGTAGTTGAGCGGTTTTGATTGAGTTTCTTAGTCCTGAGTTCTAGTTTGATTGCACTGTGGTCTGAGAGACAGTTTGTTATAATTTCTATTCTTGTACATTTGCTGAGGAGTGCTTTACTTCCAATTATGTGGTCAATTTTGGAATAAGTGTGATGTGGTGCTGAGAAGAATGTATATTCTGTTGACTTGGGGTGGAGAGTTCTATAGATGTCTATTAGGTCCACTTGGTGCAGAGATGAGTTCAATTCCTGGATATCCTTGTTAACTTTCTGTCTCGTTGATCTGTCTAATGTTGACAGTGGAGTGTTGAAGTCTCCCATTATTATTGTATGGGAGTCTAAGTCTCTTTGTAAGTCTCTAAGGACTTGCTTTATGAATCTGGGTGCTCCTGTATTGGGTGCATATATATTTAGGATAGTTAGCTCTTCCTGTTGAATTGATCCCTTTACCATTATGTAATGGCCTTCTTTGTCTCTTTTGATCTTTGATGGTTTAAAGTCTGCTTTATCAGAGACTAGGATTGCAACCCCTGCTTTTTTTTGTTCTCCATTTGCTTGGTAGATCTTCCTCCATCCCTTTATTTTGAGGCTATGCATGTCTCTGCATGTGAGATGGGTCTCCTGAAGACAGCAGACTGATGGGTCTTGACTCTTTATCCAGTTTGCCAGTCTGTGTCTTTTAATTGGAGCATTTAGTCCATTTACATTTAAGGTTAATATTGTTATGTGTGAACTTGATCCTGCCATTATGATATTAACTGGTTATTTTGCTCATTAGTTGATGCAGTTTCTTCCTAGCCTCGATGGTCTTTACATTTTGGCATGTTTTTGCAATGGCTGGTACCGGTTGTTCCTTTCCATGTTTAGGGCTTCGTTCAGGGTCTCTTGTAAGGCAGGCCTGGTGGTGACAAAATCTCTAAGCATTTGCTTATCTGTAAAGAATTTTATTTCTCCTTCACTTATGAAACTTAGTTTGGCTGGATATGAAATTCTGGGTTTAAAATTCTTTTCTTTAAGAATGTTGAATATTGGCCCCCACTCTCTTCTGGCTTGTAGAGTTTCTGCCGAGAGATCTGCTGTCAGTCTGATGGGCTTCCCTTTGTGGGTAACCCGACCTTTCTCTCTGGCTGCCCTTAAGATTTTTTCCTTCATTTCAACTTTGGTGAATCTGGCAATTATGTGTCTTGGAGTTGCTCTTCTGGAGGAGTATCTTTGTGGCATTCTCTGTATTTCCTGAATTTGAATGTTGGCCTGCCCTGCTAGGTTGGGGAAGTTCTCCTGGATGATATCCTGTAGAGTGTTTTCCAATTTGGTTCCATTTTCCCCCTCACTTTTTGGCACTCCAATCAGACGTAGATTTGGTCTTTTTACATAATCCCATACTTCTTGCAGGCTTTGTTCATTTCTTTTTCTTCTTTTTTCTTTTGGTTTCTCTTCTCACTTCATTTCATTCATTTGATCCTCCATTGCTGATACTCTTTCTTCCAGTTGATCGAGTCGGTTACTGAAGCTTGTGCATTTGTCACGTATTTTTCGTGTCATGGTTTTCAGCTCTGTCATTTTGTTTATGACCTTCTCTGAATTAATTAGTCTAGCTGTCAATTCTTCCACTCTTTTTTCAAGATTTTTAGTTTCTTTGCACTGGGTACGTAATTCCTCCTTTAGCTCTGAGAGGTTTGATGGACTGAAGCCTTCTTCTCTCACCTCATCAAAATCATTCTCTGACCAGCTTTGATCCGTTGCTGGCGATGGGCTGTGCTCCTTTGCAGGAGGAGATGCGCTCTTATTTTTTGAATTTCCAGCTTTTCTGCCCTGCTTTTTCCCCATCTTTGTGGTTTTATGTGTCTCTGGTCTTTGATGATGGTGACGTACTGATGGGGTTTTGCTATAGGTGTCCTTCCTGTTTGATAGTTTTCCTTCTGACAGTCAGGACCCTCAGCTATAGGTTTGTTGGAGATTGCTTGAGGTCCACTCCAGACCCTGTTTGCCTGGGTATCAGCAGCAGAGGTTGCAGAAGACAGAATATTGCTGAACAGCGAGTGCACCTGTCTGATTCTTGCTTTGGAAGCTTCCTCTCAGGGGTGTACTCCACCTTGTGAGGTGTGGGGTGTCAGACTGCCCCTAGTGGGGGATGTCTCCCAGTTAGGGTACTCAGGGGTCAGGGACCCACTTGAGCAGGCAGACTGCCCCTTCTCAGATCTCAACCTCCCTGTTGGGAGATCCACTGCTCTCTTCAAAGCTGTCAGACAGAGTCGTTTGCATCTGCACAGGCTTCTGCTCCTTTAGCTGAGCCCTGTCCCCAGAGGCGGAGTCTACAGAGACAGGCAGGTTTCCTTGAGCTGCTGTGAGCTCCACCCAGTTCGAGCTTCCCAGCAGCTTTTTTTTACCTACTTAAGCCTCAGCGATGGCGGGCGCCCCTCCCCCAGCCTCGCTGCTGCCTTGCGGTTAGATTGCCGCAGACTGCTGTGTTAGCAAGGAGGGAGGCTCCATGCGCTTGGGACCCTCCCGGCCAGGTGTGGGATATATTCTCCGCTGTGCCGGTGTTACAGCGCTGTATTGGGGTGGGAGTTACCGATTTTCCAGGTGTTGTGTGTCTCAGTTCTGCTGGCTAGGAAAAGGGACTCCCTTCCCCCTCGCGCTTCCCATGTGAGGCGATGCCTCGCCCGGCTTCAGCTCTCGCTGGTCAGGCTGCAGCAGCTGACCCACACGGATTGTCCGGCACTCCCGAGTGAGATGACCCCAGTACCTCAGTTGAAAATGCAGAAATCACCGGTCTTCTGTGTCACTCGCACTGGGAGATGGAGACTGGAGCTGTTCCTATTCGGCCATCTTGCTCCGCTCCCCCCGAGTTAATTTTTGTATAAGGTATAAGGAAGGGGTCCAGTTTCAGTTTTCTGCATATAGCTAGCCAGTTTTCCCAAGGGATTTTAAAATGGAAAGATTGTTCTAGATTATCCAGGTGAGCGCAGTGTAATCACAGTGTTATTTTTAAGTGAAGGAGGGATGTTGGTAGGAAGGATCAGAGTCAGAGAGATCTGAAGAAACTACACTGCTGGACAAAGAACACAAGCAGCCTACAGAAACTGGAAAAGGCAAAAACAAACAAAAAAAACAAAAACAAACAAAAAAAAAAAAACACACACACAAAACTGATTATACACTAGAACCTCCAGAATAAATGCAGCCCTGCCAACAACTTGATTTTATCCTAGTAAGATTCATTTTTCTTACTTCTGACCTCTAAAACTGTATGATAATAAATGTGTTTTCATAAGTCACTAAGTTTGTAGTAATCTGTTATAGCAGTGATATGAAACTTATGAGTACTTACTTAGTGGGGAAATCCTGGAGGCATTCCCAGTGAGATTAGGGAAAGGGAAGAATGCTCACTATCTTTAACTACTATTCAACATTTCTCTGGACTCAATGCATTAAACTAGAGAACATATATAGAGGCATACAAATTAGAAATAAAACCTCTCTATTGTCCAATATAACATTATATTTGAAAACTACTATAGAATGATAAAAAATAATTGAAATAAAAAATTGAACAAGCTAGCATGTTATAAAATTAGCAAGCATATTTCAATATCATTTTCTATTAACCAGTTGGAGAATAAAATGGATAAAACTCCATCCACAAGAGCAACAAAAATATAAAATACTTAAGAAAATAACAAGAAGTATTCAAGGTTTCTATAAAGAAAACTATTTCAAAAATTTATATTAGATCCGAAAATAGACTTGACACAAAAATATATCCCTTGTTTTTGGTTAGGTCATTTCAAAATCATCAAGATTTTAGTTCTTTCCAAGTTTATTATAAATTTAATGTAATCACAACAAAAAAATTCCAATGAGCTTGTTTTGTGGAGCTAAAAAAGTTAATCCTAAACTTTATATGAAAAAATTATCTTATGAGGATAGCTTGAAAACACACACAAAAAGAATAGCTATGAAGAGGGAGTAGCACTAACAGATATTAAAACATACTAGTGATACCTGTCTAATTTAAATAGTGTGGAATCAGTTTATAACTAGGCAGACAAATGAAATACAAGTGTAATAAGAAATCCAAATATATATAGGCATCTAATATGTGAAAATATGTCATCTTAATCACAAGGACAAAGACAGAGATTTTCATGATGGTATGAACACATTGGAAAGACTTTCAGAAAAATATAAAATTATATCTACTCCACACACCACACACAGTCCAAACTGATCAAAGACTCCAATGTAAAAAAAATAAAATTATGCATACCCTTGGAAAAATCATGGGTAAACTTAAGTGTGTTGTGAGAAAATGCTTTATAACCATGACTGAAATTCCAGAGGAAAAAAAAAAGAAATTAGTGATTCATTTGACTATGTAAACATTTTCTTTAAATTTTTTGCATGGCAAGAATCACTATAAGCCAAGTCAAAACACAAATGTCCAAATGAGAGAAAATGTTTGCAACATATATCAGAGATATATGAGTAATGTCTCCAAATACAAAGATTTGAAAATGAAGGCAAAAACATTTCCTATAGAAAGACAAGCAAACTACAAAAACAGAAAATTCACAAAAGAGCTATAAATATGGCCCTGAAATATATAAGCAAACATTCAAATTTGTGCATATTAAAAGAAATGTCAAGCAAAAACTCTGCTATGATATCAACTTCTCACATATGGCAAAAATTCAAAAGCTTAACAATATGCTATATCTGTAAAGTTGCAGTGAGAATGTGAGGATGGTACCACCACTATAAAAGAGAATTTGGCAATATTTAGCACAACTTGTATGCATTTATCCTGTTATCCATCAATCACATTTCTAGGAATTTATCCTGAAAACATACCTCCAACAATACCAAACTATACATGCAGGAGACTGTACACTGAAAAAATTGTTTATAATTATAAATTATTAAAAACTACCTAAATGCCCAAGTATAGGAATTTGTTCAAATAAACTATGGCTGCACACACACAATGAAGTACTATGCAACTGTAACAAAAGAATGAAAAAGACCCTGATTAACTAATATGAACTAATTCCTAGGAAATGTTAAGTGAAAAAAAATTCAAGAGATTATATAACTTGCTACCTTTTGTGTAAGAAATAAGAGGAAATAGAAAGATACAAACAAGCACAAAGTATAAAATGGAAAATAAGGAAGCTGGTTATCTGCAAGGAGTAGAGGACATGGGATGAGTGACACTCCTCTAACTGTATAATTTTTATTTTTAGAAACATGTTAATGTTCAATATGTACAAAAATAAAATTAAATCAATATGTTTGTGGAGGGGGAAATAAAAATCTATAACTGGAAAATAATCCTCCATTCCCACCAACACAACAACAACAAAACAACTATATATATATTTCCACAGATATATATGTTATATATAGTTATATATATGTTTTATATGTATAGTTATATATTTTATATGTAATAGACATTTACAGTAGAAATCATATAAATATATACATTTCTACTATTTTCAAAGAACAAATTAAGAAAAATATTTGTGTTGTTTGGGGACTTATTTTTATTTATGTTTAAGGAAGATGTAAATCTCCTTAAACATAAATTTAGATTGGCCAATGTAAATCTCCTTTAACAGTAGATACAAAAAACAAGGGAACAATAAGGATGAGTTTTAGAGATGACGGCTTTTTAAAAAATCATCTTAAACTGCATTATCCTTCAGTCACTCCTTAATGAGGAAGTCACAGTGCATTCATTTAACAAAAGTGGTCTGAGAATTGAAAGATGATTAACATGTACCAAATAATCATAGCTCTTAAAAGGATGCCCAAACCAAATGTTTCTCTCTATCAAAGTAAAAGTAAAACCCATTGATCTGATTTTTATTCACCCAAACAATAAGTATGAATCACTTTCCTATTTACATAAACAGTCTTCCTAGTCTATAGCTCAGATATTTTAATTCAGATGTACTTTTACTCCAAAAAAATAAAAAGGAAACAAGGTGAAACGAAAACAAAAACTGAAGAGAGAAGACTATTTCATTTCACAAATTAAGGTATTATAAAAAGTCAATAATAGCATCACTGATATATGAGAAAGAATGATGAACAGACTATATGACAGCTATTTTTAAATGTAATAATGGAACCTCAGAGAAACTCCTGTCAAAATAAAAGAGAAAAATTAGGACGTGCACTGAGACAAGTAAAAGCAAAAGATCTTTAAGCACAAGAAGCAAATCAATGATGAGAGAGCAGAGTAGCAGCAAGAATAATACAACTGCCTACCACATTGCAAATATAACTGTGAAAAGAAAATCGCTTGAGGCGATTATCAAAAGTCAGAGCAATCAATGAGATAGCTAGTAAAGGGCATTAATTAAAGCTCCATCGTGTCCTAGCTTGATAAAGTGACTTTCAGCAAGTCACAAACAGGAGTTTACATTATAGAAGTAAAGACAAGCTCTTCCTATTCCAAATGACATAATAACCAACAGGAGCCATAATCAAACCAGAGGACATAGAATGCCACTTGTCCCTACAGTTTCACAGATACTACCAAAAGGAAACAGATCCAAAGTTAGACATATGAACAGAGTAAAAGGAATCTGTACTTTAGAACAGATTATAATAATTTTAGGGAAACCTATAGTTCATCCTAGAAGTCAGTAAGTGTACACAGGTATTAATGATTTTCTGAAAGCATCAAATACACAAAAAAGTCACTTTTCAGAAATAAATTTGAGCCTTTTAGCAAAACATCCTGGTAGAGTATGCCAATGTAGTTCATCAAGTTGGACAGAAATGAGACAGCAGTCAACTATGTGATCACATAACTGTCAAGAGTTAACATTTTTGTTTTTGGCAATGAAAGTTACCGAAGTAGAAATGTTCTCATCTAACATGATATTTTTCTAAAACCTAATTATTTTATGATAATATATGAGTCATTTCATAGTCCTTTGAAGACTAAATGAGAGTTAGAGATTTCATGACACGATAATTTAAAGAAAAATGGTTTGGTTCAATACGCTGTCTAGAACTCAAAAGAGATAATGGTGACTTCTGGTTTCCATTCTGGCATGTAAGGAACTTCAAAGTTGTCACTCTTTTCCGCACAATAAGGAAAAAGCTAAACAATCTGAAAATCAATAACTCTTCTTAGATCCATCAGAGAATCAAAGTCATAGAGAAAATGGCTGCCTACAAAATAGGAGAGGCATATACAAAGAATCACAACATAGTAGAGAAAAACCAGGAGAAGAAACCACTACTAGAACCATGACCAGAGTAGAAAACTTAAACTATGATTGACAACTTACTGGAGGCTCAGTGTCTATAATCTTTACAGTTAAAAACTTTAAGGGAGCCCAGTTCTAGTGGGAACCCTATACTTTTGTGAGTATACCTTCAGCAGCCCTGCCAGGTTCTCCCAGTGAAGATAAGAAATAATTTTCTTCATGTTTCAGCAGGGGAAAAGTAAAAGTAGGCATTTTGAAAGACACCAAGAGAATTCTGTTTTTCTTAATTATGTCCTCACAGGAAACTATCTTACGAAAAGCCTAACAAACTAGGGTTTTACCAGACTCTGATATAAAAGAAGGCATATACCCTTGTAGCCTTCTTGTCTTACCTAAGTTGGGAGTGAAAAATGGGAAGAGACTGAGAAGAATTTGTGAAGGTCAGTCTAGAAACAGGCTTAATAAAATATTAGAACCTAATCATGGGACAAAAGACTCTTTCCCCGACTCCTGAAACTTAACAATCATGAAAAGGGCTCCTGAATAATATTAGGGGGTTACAATGGAAAAAAGAATTGCCTGTTTCAGACCTTATTTAGAAACAAGTCTCTAAGAAAACCCAAAGACAACAGAAAAGAAAAAAATACAACAGAAAACGAACAAAAACAAGGATACCAAAGGAGATTTTTGGCCCCTGACACCTACAACTATAGCAAACACAGTGTAACTCCAAGTCAGGTAAACATAACAACCTCACACTAAAGGTCTAATTTCCTCTGTTCTATTTCCCCAGTACATCATGTCCAGCTTTCAAGAAAATATTACACAGCACACTAAAAGACAAAAAGAGTGGTTTGAAAAGCTAAAGTAAGCATCCGAATGAGATTCAGATACAGCAGAGATTTAGCATTATCAGACTGGAAATGTAACACAACTTTGAATAACATACGAAAGGTTCTAGTGAAAAGGTAGACAATATGCAAGAACAGATGGGTATTGTAAGCAATGAGATGGAAACCCTAAGAAAGAATCAAAAGAAAATGACATAAATCAAAAACATTGTAAAGTACTAAAATGTACCTTTGCTAGGCTCATCAACAGACTGGATGGAGTCTAGGAAATCAGTGAGCTTGAAGAAATGTCAATAGCAACTTCTAAAACTGAAATTCAAAGAGAATTAAAAGAGATTGAAAAGACTATCCAAAAACTATGGTAGGGCTACAAATGATGTAACTACACATAATAGAAATATCAGTAGGAAAATAAAGGGAGAAAATAACAGAAGAGATGTTTAAAGTAATAATGGCTAAGAATTTTCCAAAATTTATGGCAGACACCAAATCATAGATCCCAGTAGCTGAGGGAAAATTAGGCAAGGTAAATACCAAAAATATCTACATCCAAGCATATAATATTTGAACTGAAGAGCATCAAAGACAAAGAAAAAAATTCTTTCAGGAAGTCAGAGGGGGAAAGACACACCTTACCTATAGAGAAGGAAGGACAGAACTACATTAGACTTCTGCTCACAAACTATGCAAGCAAGAAGATTATGTACTATTGAAAGTAAAAACCTGGCCAGGTGCAGTGGCTCACGCCTGTAATCCCAGCACTTTGGGAGGCCGAGGCGGGCAGATTATTTGAGGTCAGGAGCTCGAGGCCAGCCTGACCAACATGGTGAAACCCCGTCTCTACTAAAAATACAAAAAAATTAGCCAGGCGTAGTGGCCCATTCCTATAGTCCCAGCTACTCAGAAGGCTGAGGCAGGAGAATTCCTTGAACCTGGGAGACAGAAGTTGCAGTGAGCTGAGATCATGCCACTGCACTCTAGCCTGGGAGACAGAGCCAAACTCCATCTCAAAAAAAAAGTAAAAACTCACCAACCTAAATCTATATCCAATGAAATTATACTTCAAAAATGAAGGAGAAATAAAGATTTTCTCATATAAAAATTGAGGAATAGACTTGCTTGAAAAAATGTTTTAAAAAAAGCCTCAGAGAGACGGAAAATTATATAGGTTAGAAACTCAGATCTAGAAAAACAAAAACTGACAATTGGAGAAGGAATTAAGGAATAAAATGTCATTTATTTTTCATATGCAAATTGATCTAACAAATATAATAATCTGTTCAAATAATGGCAACAATGTATTTGGTATTATAGTTTATAAATATGTGAAATAAATTACAGCTATGATGTAAGGGACAGGAGACAGCAATTCAGAATATTCTGTTATAGGATACTTATGCTGCCCGTAAAGTGTATATAGTGTTATTTAAAAGTGGGCTTTGGTTAGTTGTAAATGTATATTGCAAAATTCTAAGAAAACCACTAAAAAATGTTTAAGATATGTATAACTGATATGCTAAGAAAGAAGAAATAAAATCAAACAACATAAAATGTTCCGTTAAAATCAGAGAGGACAGAGGAAGAGAGGAAATAAATGAAACGAAAACTGGAAGCCTTTCCTCTAAGATCTTGAAAACAACAAGGATGCCCACTGCCACGACTGCTATTTAACATAGTACTGAAAGTCCTAGAGCAATCAGACAAGAGAAAAAATAAAGGACAACCAAATTGGAAAGGAAGAAGTCAAATTATCTGTGTTTGCAGATAACATCATCTTATATTTGGAAAAACCGAAAAAATCCACAAAAATTATTAAAACTGATAAAAAAATTCAGTAAAGTTACAGGATACAAAATCAACATATAAAAATCAGTAGCATTTTATATGACAATAGCTAAAAATCTTAAAAAGAAATAAAAACATAATCCCACTTACAATTGCTACAAATAAAATAAAACACACAGGAATAAACTTAATCAAATAAGTGAAAGATCTCTACAATGAAAACTATAAAACACCAAAGCAGAAAATTGAAGAGGGCACAAAAAATGGAAAAATAATCCTTGTTCATGGATGGGAAGAGTCAACATTGTTAAAATGTCTCTATTACCCAAAGTAATCTATAGATTTAGTGCAATCCCTATGAAAATAACAATGACATTGTTACAGAAATAGCAAAAACAATCCTAAAACTCATATGGAACCATAAAAGACCCGGAATAGGCAAAGCTATCCTGAAACAACAACAACAACAAAAACAAAAAAAAAGGAATCATATTACCTGACTTCAAATTATACTACATAACTATAGTAAACAAAACAGTATGATACTGCCATAAAAGCAGACATATACACCATTAGAACAGAATAGAGAACCCAGAAATAAACCCATACATCTACAATGATTTCATTTTTGACAAAGATATCAAGAACATACACTGAGAAAAGGATGGTCTCTTCAATAAATTGTGCTGGGAAAACTGGATATCCCTAGGCAGAAGAATGAAACTAGACCCCTGTATCTCACCATACAAAAAAACAAATAAAAATGGATTAAAGAATTAAACCCAAGACCTCAAACTATGAAATGATTGCAAAAAATCACTGAGGAAACTCTTCCAGACACTGAAATGGGCAAAGATTCTTGAGTAATACCCTACAAACACAGGCAATCAAAGAGAAAATGGACAAATTATATCACATCAAGTTAAACAGCCTCTGTATAGCAAAGGAAACAATCAATAAACTGACAAGAAAATTCACAGGATAAGAGAATATTTTTGCAAACTACCAGTCTAACAAGGGATTAATAACCAGATTACATAAGAAGCTCAAACAACTCAACAGGAAAAGAATATAATAATATGATTTAAAAATAAGCAAAATGTATTAACAGACATTTCTCAAAAGAATACATAGAAATGACAAACAGGCATATGAAAAGGTACTCAGCATTGCTGATCATCAGAGAAATGCAAATCAAAATTAAAATAAGATATCATCTCATCCCAGTTAAAATGAGTTTTACACAAATGACAAGCAATAACAAATGCTGGCGAGGATGTGGAGAAAAGGGAATCACTGTACACTGTTGGTTGGAACATAGTACAACCACTATGGAGAACAGTTTAGAGGCTCCTCGAAAAACTACAAATAGAGCTACCATACTATCTAGCAATTCCACTGCTATGTACAGACAGAAAAGAAAGGAAATCAGTACATAAAAGAGATAGCCGCACTCCCATATTTACTGTAGCACTGTCCACAAAAGTCAAGATTTAGAAGCAACCCAAGTGTCCATCAACAAATGAATGAATAAAGAAAATGTGGTACATATACACAATGGAGTACTAGTCAGCTATAAAAAACAATGAGATCCTGTCATTTGCACCAACATGGATGGAACTGGAAGTCGTTAAGTTAAATGGCCAGGCACAGAAAGACAAGCTCTGCATGTTCTCACTTATCTGCGACAACTAAAAATTAAAACAATTGAACTCACGGAGCTAGAGAGTAGAGGCTGGTTTCCAGAGGCTGGGAAGAGTAGTGGTGACTCGGGGAAATGAAGATGATTAATGGGTACACAGTAACAGTTAGAAAGAATGAATACAACCTAGTATTTGCCAGCAAAACAGAGTGATATAGTAAAAAATAATTTAATTGTACATTTTAAAATAGCTAAAAGAGTATAATTGAACTGTTTATAACACAAAGGATAAATGTTTGCAGTGATAAATACTCCATTTACCCTGATATGATTACAATGCACTGCATGCTAGTATCAAAATCTCATGTAACCCATAAATATATATACCTACTATGCACCTACAAAAGCTAAAAATTAAATTAAAATAATAAATTAAAATTTAAAAGAAGCAAAGAACAAGGACAATAAATGAAAAATAATGACCTCAGTAAATATTAATACAATTGTATTAATGCTTACTTTAAGCATAAATGGTCTAAATACACTAATTAAAAGACTCTCAGACTGGATAATAAACAGCATCCAATTATATGTCATCTACAAGACAGATGAATACATTTTTTGTCAGTAAGCATAGATATACTGTGCTAGCATTAATCAAAAAAAGTTGGAGTATGTATCATAATTCCAGACAATGGAGAATTTACATCAAAGAAAATTGTCAGGGATTAAGGGGGTGTGGGCATTGCATAATAATAAAGAGATTATTTCTCCAATAAGATATAGCAATCATTAATATGTATTATCTAACAATAGAGTGTCAAAATCTATAAGGCGAAGTCTGCTATAACTGCAAATAGACAAATTTTGTATTGTTTTTGGAGACTTCAACACTCCTCTCTAGTAATCGACAGATCCATCAGGAATAACATCAGTAAGAACATAGTTGAACTGAACAGCACCCTCAATCAACTGGATATAATTGACATTTATAGAATATTTTATCCAACTAAAGCAGAGTACACACATTTTTCTTGAGTTCACATAAAATATTCAAGATAGGCCATATTTCTGGGCCATGAAACACACCTTAACAAATCTAAAAGAATAGAAATCATACAACATATGCTCCCAGGACACAATGGAATTAAACTAAAATTAATAACAAAATAGAGAACCCCAAAATATATGGAGATTAAACAAGATACTCTTAAATAACACATAGATCCAGAAAATCTCAAGAGAATTGCAAAAATATTTAGAACTACATGAAAATAATGCAAATTATTAAAATTTGTGGAACAAAGAGAAAGGGCTTGAGGAAACTGAATGCATCTAATAGTAAAGAAGAGAAATCTCAAATGAGTAACCTAAGTTTCCACCTTAGAAAACTAGAAAAAGAAGAGCAATTAAATCTAAAGTAAGCAGAAGAAAAGAAATAATAAAATCGGAATCAAAATCAATGAAATTAGAAAAAAACAATAGAAAAAAATAACAAAATCAAAAGTTGGTTTTTTGAAAGCACTGATAAAATTAATAAACCTTTAGCCAGGTTAGGAAAAAAAGATAGAGGACATAAATTATTAATACTGGAAACATAAGAAGGGCAATATTAATAATCCCATAGTTATTAAAAGCAAAAATGGATATTATGAACAACTCTATGTCCCTAAATTTGATAACCTAGATGAAATGAGCCAATTCCTTGAAAGACAAAATCTAGCAAAACACACAAAGAGAAATCAATGATGTAAATAGTCCTAAATCTGTTAAAGAAATTAAACCTGTATTTAGTAACTTTCCAAATCAGAAAGCCAGAGTTCCAGAGAGTTCACTACCAAATATTCAAGAAAAAATTATACAAATTCTCAACAATTTCTTTCAGAAAATGAAAACATTTTCAAAAATACTTTCCAATTCATTCGATGAGGGCAGCATTACCCTAACACCACAACAAAGACATTACAAGTAAGACAACAAAGATCAACATTTCTCATAAACATACATGAAATAATTCTCAATAAAATACTAGCAAGTCAAATCCAACACTATATAAAAGGAATTTACATTGCAACTAAGTGGGATTTATTCCACATATACAAAGCTGGTTCAACATTTGAAAATCAGTTAATGTAATCCATAACATAAATAGGCTAATGAACAAAATCATATAATCATATCAATATATGCAGAAAAAGTATTTAACAAAATCTAATGCTTATTTATAAGGAAAATTCTCAGAAAACTAAGAATGAAGGGGAACTTCTCTGACTTGATCAAAAACACCTACAAAAAAACCTATAGTTAACAAAACACTTAACAGAGCATAGATTTCTTTCACAGTACAAAAAAAGAGTGTCCTTTCTCATCACTCCTGTACAACATTGCAGTGGAAGTCTTGGCTAATGAAGACATTAAAATAAAATAAACAAAACATATTCAAATTGGAAAGAAAGCAATATATATATATAATAATAAGTGACTATAACAAAGTTGCAGGATACAAGGTTAATATAAAAAGTTAACTGCTTTCTTGTTATACCAGTAATGCACAATTTGAATATGAAATTAAAAACACAATACCATTTATGTTAGCATCCAAAAAGTTAAATTAATATAAATCTGACACAATATGTACAAGTTATATTTTTTTAAAAACCCTCCAAGACCCTGACAAAATAAACAATATTTAAATAAATGGAGAGATAACCTATGTACCAGAATAGGATGACTCAGTATTTTTTTTTTTATTATTATTATACTTTAAGTTCTAGGGTACATGTGCATAACGTGCAGGTTTGTTACATATGTATACTTGTGCCATGTTGGTGTGCTGCACCCATCAACTCGTCAGCACCCATCAATTCATCATTTATATCAGGTATAACTCCCCAGTGCAATCCCTCCCCCCTCCCCCCTCCCCCCTCCCCATGATAGGCCCCAGTGTGTGATGTTCCCCTTCCCGAGTCCAAGTGAACTCATTGTTCAGTTCCCACCTATGAGTGAGAACATGCGGTGTTTGGTTTTCTGTTCTTGTGATAGTTTGCTAAGAATAAGAATGATGGTTTCCAGCTGCATCCATGTCCCTACAAAGGACGCAAACTCATCCTTTTTTATGGCTGCATAGGATTCCATGGTGTATAAGTGCCACATTTTCTTAATCCAGTCTATCACTGATGGACATTTGGGTTGATTCCAAGTCTTTGCTATTGTGAATAGTGCCGCAATAAACATACGTGTGCATGTGTCTTTGTAGTAGAATAATTTATAATCCTTTGGGTATATACCCAGTAGTGGGATGGCTGGGTCATATGGTACATCTAGTTCTAGATCCTTGAGGAATCGCCATACTGTTTTCCATAATGCTTGAACTAGTTTACAATCCCACCAACAGTGTAAAAGTGTTCCTATTTCCCACATCCTCTCCAACACCTGTTGTTTCCTGATTTTTTAATGATTGCCATTCTAACTGGTGTGAGATGGTATCTCATTGTGGTTTTGATTTGCATTTCTCTGATTGCCAGTGATGATGAGCATTTTTTCATGTGTTTGTTGGCTGTATGAATGTCTTCTTTTGAGAAATGTCTGTTCATATCCTTTCCCCACTTTTGGATGGGGTTGTTTGTTATTTTCTTGTATATTTGTTTGAGTTCTTTGTAGATTCTGGAAATTAGCCCTTTGTCAGATGAGTAGATTGCAAAAATTTTCTCCCATTCTGTAGGTTGCCTGTTCACTCTGATGGTAGTTTCTTTTGCTGTGCAGAAGCTCTTTAGTTTAATGAGATCCCATTTGTCAATTTTGGCTTTTGCTACCATTGCTTTTGGTGTTTTAGACATGAAGTCCTTGCCCATGCCTATGTCCTGAATGGTACTACCTAGATTTTCTTCTAGGGTTTTTATGGTATTAGGTCTAACATTTAAGTCTCTCATCCATCTTGAATTAATTTTCGTATAAGGAGTAAGGAAAGGATCCAGTTTCAGCTTTCTACTTATGGCTAGCCAATTTTCCCAGCACCATTTATTAAATAGGGAATCCTTTCCCCATTTCTTGTTTCTCTCAGGTTTGTCAAGGATCAGATGGTTGTAGATGTGTGGCATTATTTCTGAGGGCTCCGTTCTGTTCCATTGGT
>NW_022301344.1:0-1226 GCF_002776525.5 Piliocolobus tephrosceles | reverse complement strand
GGAGGCGTCACGCTACCTGACTTCAAACTATACTACAAGGCTACAGTAACCAAAACAGCATGGTACTGGTACCAAAACAGAGATATAGACCAATGGAACAGAACGGAGTCCTCAGAAATAATGCCACACATCTACAACCATCTGATCTTTGACAAACCTGACACAAACAAGAAATGGGGAAAGGATTCCCTATTTAATAAATGGTGCTGGGAAAATTGGCTAGCCATAAGTAGAAAGCTGAAACTGGATCCTTTCCTTACTCCTTATACAAAGATTAATTCAAGATGGATTAGAGACTTAAATGTTAGACCTAATACCATAAAAACCCTAGAAGAAAATCTAGGTAGTACCATTCAGGACATAGGCATGGGCAAGGACTTCATGTCTAAAACACCAAAAGCAACGGGAGCAAAAGCCAAAATTGACAAATGGGATCTAATTAAACTAAAGAGCTTCTGCACAGCAAAAGAAACTACCATCAGAGTGAACAGGCAACCTACAGAATGGCAGAAAATTTTTGCAATCTACTCATCTGACAAAGGGCTAATTTCCAGAATCTACAAAGAACTCAAACAAATATACAAGAAAAAAACAAACAACCCCATCCAAAAGTGGGGAAAGGATATGAACAGACATTTCTCAAAAGAAGACATTCATACAGCCAACAGACACATGAAAAAATGCTCATCATCACTCGCCATCAGAGAAACGCAAATCAAAACCACAATGAGATACCATCTCACACCAGTTAGAATGGCAATCATTAAAAAATCAGGAAACAACAGGTGTTGGAGAAGATGTGGAGAACTAGGAACACTTTTACACTGTTGGTGGGATTGTAAACTAGTTCAACCATTATGGAAAACAGTATGGCAATTCCTCAAGGATCTAGAACTAGATGTACCATATGACCCAGCCATCCCACTACTGGGTATATACCCAAAGGATTATAAACTGTGCTATTACAAAGACACATGCACACGTATGTTTATTGCGGCGCTATTCACAATAGCAAAGACTTGGAATCAACCCAAATGTCCATCAGTGACAGACTGGATTAAGAAAATGTGGCACATATACACCATGGAATACTATACAGCCATAAAAAACGACGAGTTTGCGTCCTTTGTAGGGACATGGATGCAGCTGGAAACCATCATTCTTAGCAAACTATCACAAGAAGAGAAAACCAAACACCGCATGTTCTCACTCATAGGTGGGAACTG
>NW_022301339.1:7451-20996 GCF_002776525.5 Piliocolobus tephrosceles | reverse complement strand
ATCCATCCATCCATCCATCCATCCATCCATCCATCCATGCCTCCATCTATCCACCAACCCATCTATTTATCCACCAACTAATCTATCCACCCATCCAACCATCTGTCCAGCAATCCATCCATCCATCCATCCATCCATCCACTCATGCATTTATCCATTCATCCACCCACTGATCCATCCATCTATCCATCCATCCATCCATCCATTCATCCACCCACCAACCCATCCATTCATCTACCCACTCATCTATCCATCCATTCATCCACCAAACCATCATTCATACATCCATTCATTCATCTACTTATCCATCTACCCATCCATCCATCAATCTATCCATTCATCTATCCATCCATTCATCTACTCCTTCCTTCCTCCTTTCCTCCCTCCACCCACCCATGTAACCATCCATATATCAATTTATTTATGTATTATTATTATTATTATTATTATTATTATTATTATTATTATTATTTTTTGAGACGGAGTCTCGCTCTGCCGCCCAGGCTGGAGTGCTGTGGCCGGATCTCAGCTCACTGCAAACTCCGCCTCCTGGGTTTACGCCATTCTCCTGCCTCAGCCTCCTGAGTAGCTGGGACTACAGGCGACCGCCACCTCGCTCGGCTAATTTTTTGTATTTTTTAGTAGAGACGGGGTTTCACCGTGTTAGCCAGGATGGTCTCGATCTCCTGACCTCGTGATCCACCCGTCTCGGCCTCCCAAAGTGCTGGGATTACAGGCTTGAGCCACCGCGCCCGGCCTGCAACCAGGCTTTAAGTTGTAATGTCATGTAATGACACCTTCTCATATATCACAAATTAAAAGAGCTCTCTTCGTTGAATCTTTTTTTTTTTTGAGATGGAGTCTTGCTCTGTCACCCAGTCTGGAGTGCAGTGGTGCAATCTCAGCTCACTGCAACCTCTGCCTCCCAGGTTCAAGCAATTCTCCTGCCTCAGCCTCCCGAGTAGCTCGGACTACAGGCACGTGCCACCGTGCGCGGCTAATCTTTTTGTATTTTTATTAGAGATGGTGTTTCACCATCTTAGCTAGGATGGTCTCGATTTCCTGGCCGTGTGATCCGCTCACCTTGGCCTCACAAAGTGCTGGGATTACAGGCGTGAGCCACCTTGCCCAGTGCTTGAATTGTATTTTTTAAATTATTATTATTATTATTATTATTACTACTATTATTTTTTTTTAAGACGGAGTCTCGCTCTGTCGCCCAGGCTGGAGTGCAGTGGCCGGATCTCAGCTCACTGCAAGTTCCGCCTCCCGGGTTCACGCCATTCTCCTGCCTCAGCCTCCCGAGTAGCTGGGACTACAGGCGCCCGCCACCTCGCCTGGCTAGTTTTTTGTATTTTTTAGCAGAGACGGGGTTTCACAGTGTTAGTCAGGATGGTCTCGATCTCCTGACCTCGTGATCCACCCGTCTCGGCCTCCCAAAGTGCTGGGATGACAGGCGTGAGCCACCGTGCCTGGCCTTTATTATTATTTTGAGATGGAGTTTCACTCTTGTTGCCCAGACTGGAGTGCAGTGGCGCGATCTCGGCTCACTGCAACCTCCGCCTCTCCAGTTCAAGTGATTCTCCTGTCTCAGCCTCCCGAGTAGCTTGGATTACAGGTGCACACCACCACGTCTGCCTAATTTTGTATTTTTAGTAGAGACAGGGTTTCCCCATGTTGGCCAGGCTGGTCTTGAACTCCTGACCTCAGGTGATCTACCTGCCTCAGCCTCCCAAAGTGCTGGGATTACAGGTGTGAGCCAACGTGCCCCGCCTGTATTTCATTAGGCGCATCTCTCCCGTGTATACCCTGAGCGCTTGTCACCAACTTTATTCCTTCTTGACACTTCTGTGAGAAGGAAGACTGGGGTAGGGGGTGGGGTGAGTCTGATTGGTGGAAGTCAGAAAGCTGAGACAGAGGCAACCGCAGCAGCCCTTTAATCTCCCTTTCTAACAGTTATTTAGGGAACATGACTCAGGAAGGTCATCCCTTGTGGTCTGTGTTGTAATCATTCCACCTAGAAAAAATTTATGCACTTAAAGAAGATTTGTGTTTTCTTATTTTATTTTTATTATTTTATTTTATTTTATTTTATTTTATTTTATTTTATTTTATTTTATTTTTTGAGACAGAGTCTCGCTCTGTCGCCCAGGCTGGAGTGCAGTGGCCGGATCTCAGCTCACTACAAGCTCCGCCTCCCGGGTTTACGCCATTCTCCTGCCTCAGCCTCCCGAGTAGCTGGGACTACAGGCGCCGCCACCTCGCCCGGCTAGTTTTTGTATTTTTAGTAGAGACGGGGTTTCACCGTGTTCGCCAGGATGGTCTCGATCTCCTGACCTCGTGATCCGCCCGTCTCGGCTTCCCAAAGTGCTGGGATTACCGGCTTGAGCCACCGCGCCCGGCTATTTTTATTTTTTTTTGAGACAGAGTCTCACTCTGTCACCCAGGCTGGAGTGCCATGGTGCCATTTCGGCTCACTGCAACCTCTGCCTCCCGGGTTCAAGCTATTCTCCTGCCTCAGTCTCCCCATAGCTGGGACTACAGGCACCTGCCACCATGCCCTGCTAATTTTTTATATTTTTAGTAGAAATGGGGTTTCACCATGTTGGCCACGCTGGTCTCGATCTCCTGACCTCGTGATCTGCCCGCCTCGGCCTCCCAAAGTGCTGGGATTACAGGCCTGAGCCACCAGGCCCAGTCTTTTTTTTTTTTTTTTTTTTTTTTTTTTTAAATTGAGATGGTGCCTCGCTCTGTCACCCAGGCTGGAGTGCAGTGGTGCGATCTGGGCTCACTGCAAGCTCTGCCTCCTGGGTTCAAGCGATTCTGCTGCCTCAGCCTCCTGAGTAGCTGAGATTACAGGTGTGTGCCACCACACCTGGCTAATTTTTTATATTTTTAGTAGAGACGGGGTTTCACCATGTTGGCCAGGCTGGTCTCAAACCCCTGACCTCAGGTGATCCACCCCCCTCAGCCTCCCAAAGTGCTGGGATGACGGGTGTGAGACACCACACCTGCCCAGGAATTGTGTTTTCTGTTGCTTGTGATGTCGGCATTGACCACAGGTTCCTACCCCATTACCATGGTCTCCACTGACCTGTGTTCTCAGAGAGCGGGGTGGACAGGCATAGCCATAACATAAACCATCGTGGACAAGGTGGGTAACAGGTGTCCTTCTCTCTGGCATGTACAACCCCCCACCCTGGTCTACTTGTGCAGTCTCTGAAAGCCAGCTCTCTCTGCAGCCTAAAGGCTCTGGATCAAAACCAAATCTTGACTCAAACAAATGAAATCACAACGGACTCCTCAGATTATTCTGTGCTATAAAACACTGCTGTGGCCGGGCGTGGTGGCTTACGCCTGTAATCCCAGCACTTCTGGAGGCCGAGGCGGGTGGATCACGTGGTCGGGAGTTCGAGACGAGCCTGGCCATCATGGCGAAATCTCATCTCTACTAAAAATACAAAAGTTAGCCAGGCGTGGTGGCGGTCACCTGTACTCCCAGCTACTCGGGAGACTGAGGCAGGAGAATCGCTTGAGCCCGGGAGGTGGAGGTTGCAGTGAGCCGAGATCGCACCTTGCACTCTAGCCTGGGTGACAGAGTGAGACTCTGCCTCAAAAAATAAAATAATAAAACAAAATTAAATTAAATTTAAAAAAATACTGCAGTACCATGCACACAGCCATTCCCTGTGCTGGAGTGGCAAAACAGTTTCATTAGGGTTCTGTCTAACAGCAAATACTCCTTTTTTAAATGTAATTGAAACGAGTAGCTGTAATAATCTGTTTTCAGGAACCACACGTTTCTGTGTCCATCAAAGACCCATGTCTCCAGATTACAATTCCTGAGCTGTCTTCTTTGCCTTGGCTGTCTTCTTTGCCTGGCTGTCTTCTTTGCCTTCAGATTGGCCTCTGAGGCCCTCCACATCTTCCCTCGTAATCAGCCTACAATTGTCTCCGCTTCCTGCGTCAAATTCCTGAAATGACAGCTCCCAGGAGGCAATTGGAGAAGAAAGAGCTGGAAACTCCAGTGACTCTGGGGTGTTGGGGACAATGGAAGGTCGGGAGGGGTGGGGAATCGTCACAGCAAGGTGCAGTCAACCGGCTTTGGCTCAGCAATGAATCTGATAGCAGACCACATTGCTCCTGGCAGCAAGTCCTTGTTTCTTTTCACGATTAGATCCAGCTGGTTTGGCAGATTTTTGAAAGAGAAACAGCTAGACTAGAGATAAGAGATCACCTCACAGTATACAGTTTCACTCAGTTAAATACAGAAAGTGTCTAACATTTACGGTTAAGGCATTACTCTTAGGATGAGCAGACCGAATCTGGAGTTAATGCTAAGAGCCAAGTTTTTTTTTTCTTTTTGACGTAACACTAGCCTCTGTATTTTATTTTTAAAAAATGTTTATTTATTACTTTTTTTGAGACAGAGTCTTGCTCTGTTGCCCAGCCACGATCTTGGCTCACTGCATCCTCCGTCTCCTGGGTTCAAGTGATTCTCCTGTCTCAGCCTCTGGAGTAGCTGGGACTACAGGCACCGCCCCCCCCCCCATGTTGGGCTAATTTTTGTATTTTTAGTAGAGATGGGGTTTCACCGTCTTGGCCACACTGGTCTCGAACTCCTGACCTCGTGATCCGCCCGCCTCTGCCTCCCAAAGTGCTGGGATGACAGGCGTGAGCCACTGTGCCAGGCCAGTAGACTTTATTAAAAGGAGATACCTATTGTGGAGAAAGAAAGGTGGGTGCAAATGCTCCACAGACCCCTTTCCCCAACCCCCAGGAGAGCTGGAGTACACTTTGCCTCCCATTGAATCTGGGTTCACCCATGGTTTGCTTTGGCCAGTAGAATGTGGTGGATATGAAAGTCCTGGGAGTTGAGCCATCTAGAATGTTCTGGTTCTATCAGCCTTCCAGCACAAATGGGCGGACTGTCAGCCCAGCTTCCACATACGTAAGTCAACCATCTAGAATGTTCCGCACCGAGTAAGTCTGCACATAGATGGATGGAGCCCTAGTCTAGCTCTCAACTGACCCTTCTGCCCAGCTTCCAGGTGAGCTTCCACATCAATGCGTCATTGAGAAGGTTCTGGACCTATTAAGTTTGTAGATAGATATGGCCTAAGTCAAGCACTGTCAGATGACATTCAGCCCAGCTTCCAGGTATGTGAAGGAGCCATCTAGAATGTTCTAGATCTATTCAGCCAGCAGATAGGTACAGCCCAAATCAGCTGGCATGCAGTCCAGGTATGTGAAGGAACCATCTAGAATGTTCTGGATCCATTAAGCCAGCAGATTGGGACAGCCCAAGTCAGCTGACATGCAGCCCAGCTTCCAGGTATGTGAGTGAGCCATCTAGAATGTTCTGGATCCATTAAGCCAGCAGATAGGGACAGCCCAAGTCAGCTGACATGCAGCCCAGCTTCCAGGTATGTGACAGAATCATCTAGAATGTTCTGGATCCATTAAGCCTGCAGATACACACAGCACAAGTCAGCTGACATGCAGCGCAGCCTCCAGGTATGTGAATGAGCCATCTAGAATGTTCCGGATCCATTAAGCCAGCAGATAGATACATCCCAAGTCAAGCCCTCAGTTGAACTTCAGCACAGCTACAAGACACGTGATTGAACCAACTAGAACACACCTGCCCAGTCAATCCACAAGTTCCCTACAGCCCCAGTCAACACCAGGTAGAGCAGAAGAACCTCCCAGCTGAGACCTGTCAGCCCTCAGAATCACACCACATAACAACAAGTTGGAGTTCCTTGATGCCTCTACGTTTCCAGGTTAATGTGTTACACGTCAACTGATAACCAAAATAATCCCGTCATTCAGGATTAGTAAAAAGCAATCTATGGAAGAAATTACAAAGGCCTTCTTAGAGTAGCGGTTCCACGTTGAGCTGCATCCGAAGAGATGTCTGATGGCTGCCCTCATCCCGTTTTCCTCCCAGCTGACTCATTATCCATATGCCTGCTATTGTGAAACACAGACAACACAATATTGGTTTGTGGTTTGGGATCAAGATGATGAAGAAACAGGAAGCGGCGCAGGTGGGTGTGTGTCATCTGCATGACAGACAAAGATGACCAGGACATGCTTTGCCTGCCCCTTCAGACCTTAACACTCCCAAACATATCCCCTTGTAAAGGGAAGAACCAGAGCACTGAAGTGGCTGAAGAATTTCCCTGTGTTCGATAGGAGTTCTAAGTTTCTTTTCAAAGAGTTAATATGTCAGTATGTTCAATTGTTTGCCTTCTACTTTTAAACTTAACTTCCCATCACCTGCTCCACCCTGACTCATTTTGACCATCTGCTCCACCCTGACTCATTCCGGTCACCTGGTCCACCCTGACTCATCCCAATTACCTGCTACCTGCTCTGCCCTGACTCCCACCAAAGCACTGACCCCGTCACTCTCTTTCAATTAGCCAATCGGAATTAGTTTAGCCTGTGCAGTCTAACCCTAGCCAATAGGGGAACGACACAGTAGCAGGGACCACGTGCGTCAGGGATAAGAACCCCCTTCCCCTCCTTTATCTGCGTGTGCACTGGCCATTTTTCCATCTGTAAGGGCGCACCCTTTTATAGAAGTACCTTGCCTTGCTGAAAATTAAAAAGAAAATTTTTATATTTGAGTGTTATTTCTTTTGTGGCATCGAAACTTTATATATATCACCTGGCAGCTGGGCATGATGGCTCATGCCTGTCATCCCAGCATTTTAGGAGGCTGAGGTGGATGGAGTCACCTGAGGTCGGGAGTTTGAGACCAGCCTGGCCAACATAGTGAAACCCCGTCTCTACTAAAAATACAAAAATTAGCTGGGCGTGGTGGTGGGCGCCTGTCATCCCAGCTACTGGGGAGGCTGAAGCAGAATTGCTTGAAACCAGGAGGTGGACGTTGCAGTGAGCCAAGATTGAGCCACTGCACTCCAGCTTGGGTGACAGAGCGAGACTCCGTCTCAAAAACAAACAAACAAACAAAAAAACACCTGGCAATTCATCTCGCTCGCCTAACTCCAGCAAACGTGTTCTTCCCGTGGTATCATCCTTCCCAGAGTCACGTTTTTCATTCTGCATTTCAGAGGAAGGAGCTGTGAAGCCTGGGGGAAACAGGCTTAGTAATTGACAAGGACGTGCAAGAGAACTGGGTGTGTTCCAAGTTCCTCGTCATGCCTCACGGGTTCCCCCGAAGAGCAAACACTCCTTTTATTAATGTAATTGAGCGGAGTAGCTGTAATAATCCATTTTCAGGAACCACATGTTTCTGTGTCCGTCAAAGACCCATGTCTCCAGATTACAATTCCTGAGTCTCAGAAGAGCCAAGGTGAACCCTGGTTGTCTTCCTTGACTTCAGATTGGCCTCTGTGGCCCTCCACATCTCCCCTTGTTACCAGCCTACAATTCTCTCCTCTTCATATGTAAAATTCCTGAAATCACAGCTCCCAGAAGGCAAGTGGAGGAGAGCTGGAAGCTCCAGTGACCCTGGAGCATTGAGGACAATGGAAGGTTGGGAAGGGAGAGGAAGGGAGGTCTCTCAACTTTCAGTGGACATTTGGAAAAGGATGGAGACGTTTTTTGCTTGTCGTGACTTGGTGGGGGATACTGCTGATATTTACTGCATATAGTCTAGAGATTTGCTCCACATCCCCCAGTGCATAGGACCGGCCTCACAGCAGAGAACGATATGGATGAAAATATCCTGGATGGAAATAGCTTCAAGGTTGAGAAACCCTGACTTAGTGTGAGAAATTCTCTTTATTTTGTGTTCTTTCTCTCTATCTATCATTCATCTATCTATCCATTCATCTATCTATTCATCCATACTTCTATCTTTTTATCTACATATCAATTAGTATCTATCCATTTATCTATCTATTCATCCATTATTCTACCTTTCTATGTATCTATCATCTACCTAACCATTTGTCCATCTATTCAGCGATCTATTTATTCTATCTCTATCTATCTATCTATCTATCTATCTATCTATCTATCATCTACTCATTCATCAATCTGTTTTATCTATCTATGTATTTATCATCTATCTAATAATTTATCCATCTATTCAACTATATAGTGATCCATTCTATCATCTACCTAGTATGTATCATCTAACCATTCATCTATCTATCCATGCATCCATATACATATCCATCTATTTATCCATTCATTCATCTATCTATCCCGCCATTCTTCTATCTTTCTATGTGTCTATTATCTATCCATTTATCTTGCTATTCATCTATTCTTCTACCTTTCTATTTGTCTATGTATCTATCATCTCTGTAACCATTTATCCATCTGTTCAGCTATCTATCTATCTATCTGTCTGTCTATCTATCTATTTTTTGAGATGGAGTTTCACTCTGTCACTCAGGCTAGAGTACAGTGGCATGATCTCAGCTCACTGCAACCTCCGCCTCCTGGGTTCAAGCAATTCTCCTGCCTCAGCCTCCCGAATAGCTGGGATTACAGGCGCACACCACAATGCCAAACTAATTTTCGTACTTTTAGTAGAGACAGGGTTTCACCGGGCTGGCCAGGATGGTCTTGATCTCTTGACCTTGTGATCCGCCAACCTCGGCCTCCCAAAGTGCTGGGATTACAGGCATGAGCCACCACGCCCTGCTCTATCTATCTATCTATCTATCTATCTATCTATCTATCTATCTATCATCTATCCACTCCTTCATCTATGTATGTATCTATGTATGTATGGATCTATATATCTATCATCTATCTACCTATTCATTTTTCTATCTACCTTTGCATCTCTGTATCTACCTATCATCTATTTATCCATTCGTCTGCCTATCTATCTATCTATCTATCTATCTATCTATCTATCTATCTATCAATCATCTATCCATTCATTTATCTATTTTTTTGTTTGTTTGTTTTTGTTTTTTTGTTTTTTTTTGAGACGAAGTCTCACTCTGTCACCCAGGCTGGAGTGCAGTGGTGCGATCTCGGCTCACCACAACCTGTGCCTCCTGGGTTCGCACCATTCTCCTGCCTCAGCCTCCCGAGTAGCTGGGACTACAGGTGCCTGCCACCACGCCCAGTTTTTTTTGTATTTTTGGTAGAGACAGAGTTTCAGTGCGTTAGCGAGGATGGTCTCAATCTCCTGACCTCGTGATCCACCCGCCTCGGCCTCCCAAAGTGCTGGGATTACAAGCGTGAGCCACCACGCCCAGCCCACATTTATCTATGTTTCCATGTGTCTATCATCTGTCTATACATTCATCCATCTATTTATCTATCTACCCACTTATCTATTATCTATCTCCCCACTCATTCATCTATCTACCTTTGTATCTATGTATCTACCTATTATGTATCTATCCTTTCATCTGTCACCTATCCGTTCATTTATCTATATATCTATGTATCTATCTATCATCTATCTTTCCATTCATCCATCTATCCATCTATTTGTCCATTCATTTATCTATCATTTATTTGTCTATCTATCCATCATCTATCTATGTACCCACCCATTCATGTGTGTATGTATGTATCTATCTATCATTTATCTACCCACTTATCTATTATCTATTTACCCACTCATTCATCTGCCTACCTTTGTATCTATCTATGTATCTATCATCTATCTGTCTATCCGTCTATCTAATCTGTCATATCTATCCATTCATTTATCCATGTATCTATGTATCTATCTGTCCATTTATCTATCATCTATTTATCGATCAATCTGTTATCTACCTATGTATCTATGTATCTATTATCTATTCATCTATCAATCCATTATCTATCTATATATCTATGTATCTATGTATCTATCTATCTATCTATCATCTACCAATTTATCTATCAATCTGCTATCTATCATCTATTTATCTATCAATCCGTTATCTATCTATCTATCTATCTATCTATCTATCTATCTATCTATCTATGAAAGACAATGATTTACAATCAGGAGTGATTTCATCCCTCAGGGAACACTTGGCAACCTCAGTGGAATTTTTGGTTGTCATAGCAAGAGCTGGGAGGTGCTACTGACATTTAGTGGTTGGACGTCATAGATACTGCTCAACATCTTATGATGCATAGCACGGCCCACACAACCAAGAATTATCTAGCTAAAATATCACTAGGGCAGAGATCGAGAACCCCTGGGTAAGGGAGAGGCCGAGGCTGGCTTTGAGGACTTCTTCCTTTACGCCTGAAGGTCCCCAATCCAAAAACCTTCCTGACCACAGAAGTGAGCAGTTCTGCCTCTGCCCTTCCTCCCCCTCCACTTCCCTTTTCCTTTTCTATTTTTTCTTTTCTTTTCTTTTTTTTTTGAGATGGTGTCTCACTCTGTCACCCAGTTTGGAGTGCAGTCACATGATCTCGGCTCACTGCAACTTACACCTCCCGGGTTCAAGTGATTCTCCTGCCTCAGCCTCCTCAGTAGCTGGGATTACAGGCACCCGTCACCGTGCCCAGCTTATTTTTGTTTTTTGTTTTGTTTTTTTTTTTTTTGAGACGGAGTCTCGCTCTGTCGCCCGGGCTGGAGTGCAGTGGCCGCATCTCAGCTCACTGCAAGCTCCGCCTCCCGGGTTTATGCCATTCTCCTGCCTCAGCCTCCGAGTAGCTGGGACTATAGGCGCCCGCCACCTCGCCCGGCTAGTTTTTTGTATTTTTTAGTAGAGACAGGGTTTCACCGTGTTAGCCAGGATGGTCTCGATCTCCTGACCTTGTGATCTGCCCATCTCGGCCTCCCAAAGTGCTGGGATTACAGGCTTGAGCCACCGCGCCCGGCTATTTTTGTATTTTTAATAGAGACGGGGTTTCACCGTATTGACCAGGCTGGTCTCAAACTCCTGACCTTGTGATCCACCTGCCTCGGTCTCCCAAAGTGCTGGGATTACAGGTGTGAGCCACTGCGCCTGGCTTCTCTTTTTTTTTTTTTTTTGAGAGGGAGTCTCACTCTGTCACCCAGGCGGGAGTGCAATGGCACAATCTCGGCTCACTGCAAGCTCCGCCTCCTGGGTTCAAGTGATCCTCCTGCCTCAGCCTCCTGAGTAGCTGGGATTACAGGCACCTGCCACCACACCTGGCTAATTTTTTATTTTTATTTTTTGTATTTATAGTAGAGATGGGGTTTCACTATATTGTCCAGGCAGTATTGAACTCCTGGTCTCAGGTGACCCACTCACCTCGTCCTCCCAAAGTCTTGGGATTACAGGCGTGAACCACTGCGCCCGGCCACTTCTCTTTTTCCTAGCGCTCACCATGACCATGTCCAGAGCATATATACTTATTTCAGCTTCCTCTCCTCCTACAGAACGCATTCTTTGTAGGCCAACCTCCTTTCTCTCGCTCTGCAGACTTGACTGCTTTGGATGCAACAGCATCTATCGTGCAGCAGTCACGTTGGACATTGATTGGGTGCTGAGATCCGAACAACGCTCCATCTTTTATGTCTATTGTCGCTTTGTCTCTCTGAGCCACGTCATATTATTGTCCTCTCTCCAGTGCCTGGGAGATATCAGACCCTCAAGAACTGTATCTTGAGTGAGTATTGAATGAAGCCACTTCTGACACCTGTAGGTGCAGAAGTTGTGGAGGGTCCTGGGCAAAGATGGTTCCTTTTTGTTTGTTTGTTTGTTTGTTTGTTTGAGACGGAGTCTCGCTCTGTCGCCCAGGCTGGAGTGCGGTGTCGCGATCTCGGCTCACAGCAACCTCTGCCTCCCGGGTTCAAGCGATTCTCCCTGCCTCAGCCTCCCGAGTAGCTGGGATGACAGGCATCTGCCACCACGCCCAGCTAATGTTTGTATTTTCTTTTTTTTTTTTGAGTAGAGACTGGGTCTCCCCATGTTGGCCAGGCTGGTCTGTGATATGCTTTCAAGAAAAGCTCAGGCCAGGCGCAGTGGCTCACGCCTACAATCCCAGCACTTTGGGAGGCCGAGGCGGGTGGATCACTTGAGTAAAGGAGTTTGAGACCAGCCTGGTCAACATGGCGAAACCCTGTCTCTACTAAAAATACAAAATTAGCAGGGTGGGTGGCCAGCATCTGTAATCCTGGCTACGAGGGAGGTTGAGGCAACAGGATGGCTTGAGCCCAGGCGTTTGAGGCTGTGGTGAGCCCTGATTGCACCACTGCACTCCTGCATGGGTGCCAGACTGCGACCCTGTCTCAAAGAAAAGGAAAGAAAAGCTGCGCACGGAGGCTGATGTCTATAATCCCAGCACTTTGAGAGGCTGGGGTGGGTGGATCACCTGAGGTCAGAAGTTTGAGACCAGCCTGTGGCCAACATGGCAAAACCCCGTCTCTACTGAAAATACAAAAATTAGCTGGGTGTGGTGGCGGGCGCCTGTCATCCCAGCTACTCGGGAGGCTGAGGCAGGAGAATCGCTTGAACCTGGGAGGTGGAGGTTGCGGTGAGCGGAGATTGCACCACTGCACTCCAGCCTGGTGTCAGAGGGAGACTTTGTCTTAGAAAGAAGAAAGGAAAAGAAAGGAAAGGAAGGGAAGGGCTCAGCTCAGCCCTGTGTGTGGTAATCCTGACCCTGGATTGATCGTGTGTGTTTGTGACAAGGGTATCTTTTAAAGTCGAGCGTCACTGTGCTTCCTGCCTGTAATCATTTCCCTAATTTCCTTCCTGCCTGTTTAAAATCGAGGGTGACCTCGGCTTATGAGTCACCAGCCATCTGTTCGTGGCAGGTTCCTGAGGACCTCACTCTCCACTCCTGTTTCAGGCATGGGACGGTTCGTAGTGCTGTGGGCAGCTGCCTTCTTTCTGCTGGGAGGCTGGATGGCTTTGGGGCAAGTGGGAACAGGTAAGCTTTCACCACTGGCCTGCATAAAATATCCTTTATGTAAGTGCCCTCTTCTTGTCGTATTTTGGTTTGTGGTTTCCTTTGCAACCAGGCACTGTTTGTTTTGTAAAACTTAAACAATGAGTGTGGAAGTTTCTTTTTTCTTTTCTTTTCTTTTTTTTCTTTGATACGCAGTCTCGCTCTTGTCGCCCAGGCTGGACGGCAGTGGCATGATCTCGGCTCACTGCCAACTCCACCTCCTGGGTTTAAGCAGTTCTCCTGCCTCAGCCTCCCAAGTAGCTGGGATGAAATGTATTTATAAGTAAATACATGAATAATAACTGTATTTATTGCTCCTGGAATATCCACTGCTTATATGCCCTTTCGGTGGCTAGAACTAGGAACTGTATGTGTGCGTGTGTGTGTTTATCTATGATTGATTGATCAATAGATATATTCATTTTTAATCTATCCATCAATTTATCTCATCTATCTTTTCCCATTCATCATCCATCCATCCATCATCCATCTATTATTCATTGATCCATCCACCAATATATCCATCCACCCATCCATCAAACTATCCATCCACTCATACATTCTCCCACCCATCAACCCACTCAGCCATCCATCCACCCACCCATCATCCATCCATCCATCCATCCATCCATCCACCCATCTATCCACCATCCACCCATCATCCATCCAACCATCCATCCATCCATCCATCCATCCATCCATCCACCCATCTATCCACCATCCACCCATCTA
>NW_022301339.1:0-7351 GCF_002776525.5 Piliocolobus tephrosceles | reverse complement strand
ATCCATCCATCCATCCATCCATCCATCCATCCATCCATGCCTCCATCTATCCACCAACCCATCTATTTATCCACCAACTAATCTATCCACCCATCCAACCATCTGTCCAGCAATCCATCCATCCATCCATCCATCCATCCACTCATGCATTTATCCATTCATCCACCCACTGATCCATCCATCTATCCATCCATCCATCCATCCATTCATCCACCCACCAACCCATCCATTCATCTACCCACTCATCTATCCATCCATTCATCCACCAAACCATCATTCATACATCCATTCATTCATCTACTTATCCATCTACCCATCCATCCATCAATCTATCCATTCATCTATCCATCCATTCATCTACTCCTTCCTTCCTCCTTTCCTCCCTCCACCCACCCATGTAACCATCCATATATCAATTTATTTATGTATTATTATTATTATTATTATTATTATTATTATTATTATTATTATTTTTTGAGACGGAGTCTCGCTCTGCCGCCCAGGCTGGAGTGCTGTGGCCGGATCTCAGCTCACTGCAAACTCCGCCTCCTGGGTTTACGCCATTCTCCTGCCTCAGCCTCCTGAGTAGCTGGGACTACAGGCGACCGCCACCTCGCTCGGCTAATTTTTTGTATTTTTTAGTAGAGACGGGGTTTCACCGTGTTAGCCAGGATGGTCTCGATCTCCTGACCTCGTGATCCACCCGTCTCGGCCTCCCAAAGTGCTGGGATTACAGGCTTGAGCCACCGCGCCCGGCCTGCAACCAGGCTTTAAGTTGTAATGTCATGTAATGACACCTTCTCATATATCACAAATTAAAAGAGCTCTCTTCGTTGAATCTTTTTTTTTTTTGAGATGGAGTCTTGCTCTGTCACCCAGTCTGGAGTGCAGTGGTGCAATCTCAGCTCACTGCAACCTCTGCCTCCCAGGTTCAAGCAATTCTCCTGCCTCAGCCTCCCGAGTAGCTCGGACTACAGGCACGTGCCACCGTGCGCGGCTAATCTTTTTGTATTTTTATTAGAGATGGTGTTTCACCATCTTAGCTAGGATGGTCTCGATTTCCTGGCCGTGTGATCCGCTCACCTTGGCCTCACAAAGTGCTGGGATTACAGGCGTGAGCCACCTTGCCCAGTGCTTGAATTGTATTTTTTAAATTATTATTATTATTATTATTATTACTACTATTATTTTTTTTTAAGACGGAGTCTCGCTCTGTCGCCCAGGCTGGAGTGCAGTGGCCGGATCTCAGCTCACTGCAAGTTCCGCCTCCCGGGTTCACGCCATTCTCCTGCCTCAGCCTCCCGAGTAGCTGGGACTACAGGCGCCCGCCACCTCGCCTGGCTAGTTTTTTGTATTTTTTAGCAGAGACGGGGTTTCACAGTGTTAGTCAGGATGGTCTCGATCTCCTGACCTCGTGATCCACCCGTCTCGGCCTCCCAAAGTGCTGGGATGACAGGCGTGAGCCACCGTGCCTGGCCTTTATTATTATTTTGAGATGGAGTTTCACTCTTGTTGCCCAGACTGGAGTGCAGTGGCGCGATCTCGGCTCACTGCAACCTCCGCCTCTCCAGTTCAAGTGATTCTCCTGTCTCAGCCTCCCGAGTAGCTTGGATTACAGGTGCACACCACCACGTCTGCCTAATTTTGTATTTTTAGTAGAGACAGGGTTTCCCCATGTTGGCCAGGCTGGTCTTGAACTCCTGACCTCAGGTGATCTACCTGCCTCAGCCTCCCAAAGTGCTGGGATTACAGGTGTGAGCCAACGTGCCCCGCCTGTATTTCATTAGGCGCATCTCTCCCGTGTATACCCTGAGCGCTTGTCACCAACTTTATTCCTTCTTGACACTTCTGTGAGAAGGAAGACTGGGGTAGGGGGTGGGGTGAGTCTGATTGGTGGAAGTCAGAAAGCTGAGACAGAGGCAACCGCAGCAGCCCTTTAATCTCCCTTTCTAACAGTTATTTAGGGAACATGACTCAGGAAGGTCATCCCTTGTGGTCTGTGTTGTAATCATTCCACCTAGAAAAAATTTATGCACTTAAAGAAGATTTGTGTTTTCTTATTTTATTTTTATTATTTTATTTTATTTTATTTTATTTTATTTTATTTTATTTTATTTTATTTTTTGAGACAGAGTCTCGCTCTGTCGCCCAGGCTGGAGTGCAGTGGCCGGATCTCAGCTCACTACAAGCTCCGCCTCCCGGGTTTACGCCATTCTCCTGCCTCAGCCTCCCGAGTAGCTGGGACTACAGGCGCCGCCACCTCGCCCGGCTAGTTTTTGTATTTTTAGTAGAGACGGGGTTTCACCGTGTTCGCCAGGATGGTCTCGATCTCCTGACCTCGTGATCCGCCCGTCTCGGCTTCCCAAAGTGCTGGGATTACCGGCTTGAGCCACCGCGCCCGGCTATTTTTATTTTTTTTTGAGACAGAGTCTCACTCTGTCACCCAGGCTGGAGTGCCATGGTGCCATTTCGGCTCACTGCAACCTCTGCCTCCCGGGTTCAAGCTATTCTCCTGCCTCAGTCTCCCCATAGCTGGGACTACAGGCACCTGCCACCATGCCCTGCTAATTTTTTATATTTTTAGTAGAAATGGGGTTTCACCATGTTGGCCACGCTGGTCTCGATCTCCTGACCTCGTGATCTGCCCGCCTCGGCCTCCCAAAGTGCTGGGATTACAGGCCTGAGCCACCAGGCCCAGTCTTTTTTTTTTTTTTTTTTTTTTTTTTTTTAAATTGAGATGGTGCCTCGCTCTGTCACCCAGGCTGGAGTGCAGTGGTGCGATCTGGGCTCACTGCAAGCTCTGCCTCCTGGGTTCAAGCGATTCTGCTGCCTCAGCCTCCTGAGTAGCTGAGATTACAGGTGTGTGCCACCACACCTGGCTAATTTTTTATATTTTTAGTAGAGACGGGGTTTCACCATGTTGGCCAGGCTGGTCTCAAACCCCTGACCTCAGGTGATCCACCCCCCTCAGCCTCCCAAAGTGCTGGGATGACGGGTGTGAGACACCACACCTGCCCAGGAATTGTGTTTTCTGTTGCTTGTGATGTCGGCATTGACCACAGGTTCCTACCCCATTACCATGGTCTCCACTGACCTGTGTTCTCAGAGAGCGGGGTGGACAGGCATAGCCATAACATAAACCATCGTGGACAAGGTGGGTAACAGGTGTCCTTCTCTCTGGCATGTACAACCCCCCACCCTGGTCTACTTGTGCAGTCTCTGAAAGCCAGCTCTCTCTGCAGCCTAAAGGCTCTGGATCAAAACCAAATCTTGACTCAAACAAATGAAATCACAACGGACTCCTCAGATTATTCTGTGCTATAAAACACTGCTGTGGCCGGGCGTGGTGGCTTACGCCTGTAATCCCAGCACTTCTGGAGGCCGAGGCGGGTGGATCACGTGGTCGGGAGTTCGAGACGAGCCTGGCCATCATGGCGAAATCTCATCTCTACTAAAAATACAAAAGTTAGCCAGGCGTGGTGGCGGTCACCTGTACTCCCAGCTACTCGGGAGACTGAGGCAGGAGAATCGCTTGAGCCCGGGAGGTGGAGGTTGCAGTGAGCCGAGATCGCACCTTGCACTCTAGCCTGGGTGACAGAGTGAGACTCTGCCTCAAAAAATAAAATAATAAAACAAAATTAAATTAAATTTAAAAAAATACTGCAGTACCATGCACACAGCCATTCCCTGTGCTGGAGTGGCAAAACAGTTTCATTAGGGTTCTGTCTAACAGCAAATACTCCTTTTTTAAATGTAATTGAAACGAGTAGCTGTAATAATCTGTTTTCAGGAACCACACGTTTCTGTGTCCATCAAAGACCCATGTCTCCAGATTACAATTCCTGAGCTGTCTTCTTTGCCTTGGCTGTCTTCTTTGCCTGGCTGTCTTCTTTGCCTTCAGATTGGCCTCTGAGGCCCTCCACATCTTCCCTCGTAATCAGCCTACAATTGTCTCCGCTTCCTGCGTCAAATTCCTGAAATGACAGCTCCCAGGAGGCAATTGGAGAAGAAAGAGCTGGAAACTCCAGTGACTCTGGGGTGTTGGGGACAATGGAAGGTCGGGAGGGGTGGGGAATCGTCACAGCAAGGTGCAGTCAACCGGCTTTGGCTCAGCAATGAATCTGATAGCAGACCACATTGCTCCTGGCAGCAAGTCCTTGTTTCTTTTCACGATTAGATCCAGCTGGTTTGGCAGATTTTTGAAAGAGAAACAGCTAGACTAGAGATAAGAGATCACCTCACAGTATACAGTTTCACTCAGTTAAATACAGAAAGTGTCTAACATTTACGGTTAAGGCATTACTCTTAGGATGAGCAGACCGAATCTGGAGTTAATGCTAAGAGCCAAGTTTTTTTTTTCTTTTTGACGTAACACTAGCCTCTGTATTTTATTTTTAAAAAATGTTTATTTATTACTTTTTTTGAGACAGAGTCTTGCTCTGTTGCCCAGCCACGATCTTGGCTCACTGCATCCTCCGTCTCCTGGGTTCAAGTGATTCTCCTGTCTCAGCCTCTGGAGTAGCTGGGACTACAGGCACCGCCCCCCCCCCCATGTTGGGCTAATTTTTGTATTTTTAGTAGAGATGGGGTTTCACCGTCTTGGCCACACTGGTCTCGAACTCCTGACCTCGTGATCCGCCCGCCTCTGCCTCCCAAAGTGCTGGGATGACAGGCGTGAGCCACTGTGCCAGGCCAGTAGACTTTATTAAAAGGAGATACCTATTGTGGAGAAAGAAAGGTGGGTGCAAATGCTCCACAGACCCCTTTCCCCAACCCCCAGGAGAGCTGGAGTACACTTTGCCTCCCATTGAATCTGGGTTCACCCATGGTTTGCTTTGGCCAGTAGAATGTGGTGGATATGAAAGTCCTGGGAGTTGAGCCATCTAGAATGTTCTGGTTCTATCAGCCTTCCAGCACAAATGGGCGGACTGTCAGCCCAGCTTCCACATACGTAAGTCAACCATCTAGAATGTTCCGCACCGAGTAAGTCTGCACATAGATGGATGGAGCCCTAGTCTAGCTCTCAACTGACCCTTCTGCCCAGCTTCCAGGTGAGCTTCCACATCAATGCGTCATTGAGAAGGTTCTGGACCTATTAAGTTTGTAGATAGATATGGCCTAAGTCAAGCACTGTCAGATGACATTCAGCCCAGCTTCCAGGTATGTGAAGGAGCCATCTAGAATGTTCTAGATCTATTCAGCCAGCAGATAGGTACAGCCCAAATCAGCTGGCATGCAGTCCAGGTATGTGAAGGAACCATCTAGAATGTTCTGGATCCATTAAGCCAGCAGATTGGGACAGCCCAAGTCAGCTGACATGCAGCCCAGCTTCCAGGTATGTGAGTGAGCCATCTAGAATGTTCTGGATCCATTAAGCCAGCAGATAGGGACAGCCCAAGTCAGCTGACATGCAGCCCAGCTTCCAGGTATGTGACAGAATCATCTAGAATGTTCTGGATCCATTAAGCCTGCAGATACACACAGCACAAGTCAGCTGACATGCAGCGCAGCCTCCAGGTATGTGAATGAGCCATCTAGAATGTTCCGGATCCATTAAGCCAGCAGATAGATACATCCCAAGTCAAGCCCTCAGTTGAACTTCAGCACAGCTACAAGACACGTGATTGAACCAACTAGAACACACCTGCCCAGTCAATCCACAAGTTCCCTACAGCCCCAGTCAACACCAGGTAGAGCAGAAGAACCTCCCAGCTGAGACCTGTCAGCCCTCAGAATCACACCACATAACAACAAGTTGGAGTTCCTTGATGCCTCTACGTTTCCAGGTTAATGTGTTACACGTCAACTGATAACCAAAATAATCCCGTCATTCAGGATTAGTAAAAAGCAATCTATGGAAGAAATTACAAAGGCCTTCTTAGAGTAGCGGTTCCACGTTGAGCTGCATCCGAAGAGATGTCTGATGGCTGCCCTCATCCCGTTTTCCTCCCAGCTGACTCATTATCCATATGCCTGCTATTGTGAAACACAGACAACACAATATTGGTTTGTGGTTTGGGATCAAGATGATGAAGAAACAGGAAGCGGCGCAGGTGGGTGTGTGTCATCTGCATGACAGACAAAGATGACCAGGACATGCTTTGCCTGCCCCTTCAGACCTTAACACTCCCAAACATATCCCCTTGTAAAGGGAAGAACCAGAGCACTGAAGTGGCTGAAGAATTTCCCTGTGTTCGATAGGAGTTCTAAGTTTCTTTTCAAAGAGTTAATATGTCAGTATGTTCAATTGTTTGCCTTCTACTTTTAAACTTAACTTCCCATCACCTGCTCCACCCTGACTCATTTTGACCATCTGCTCCACCCTGACTCATTCCGGTCACCTGGTCCACCCTGACTCATCCCAATTACCTGCTACCTGCTCTGCCCTGACTCCCACCAAAGCACTGACCCCGTCACTCTCTTTCAATTAGCCAATCGGAATTAGTTTAGCCTGTGCAGTCTAACCCTAGCCAATAGGGGAACGACACAGTAGCAGGGACCACGTGCGTCAGGGATAAGAACCCCCTTCCCCTCCTTTATCTGCGTGTGCACTGGCCATTTTTCCATCTGTAAGGGCGCACCCTTTTATAGAAGTACCTTGCCTTGCTGAAAATTAAAAAGAAAATTTTTATATTTGAGTGTTATTTCTTTTGTGGCATCGAAACTTTATATATATCACCTGGCAGCTGGGCATGATGGCTCATGCCTGTCATCCCAGCATTTTAGGAGGCTGAGGTGGATGGAGTCACCTGAGGTCGGGAGTTTGAGACCAGCCTGGCCAACATAGTGAAACCCCGTCTCTACTAAAAATACAAAAATTAGCTGGGCGTGGTGGTGGGCGCCTGTCATCCCAGCTACTGGGGAGGCTGAAGCAGAATTGCTTGAAACCAGGAGGTGGACGTTGCAGTGAGCCAAGATTGAGCCACTGCACTCCAGCTTGGGTGACAGAGCGAGACTCCGTCTCAAAAACAAACAAACAAACAAAAAAACACCTGGCAATTCATCTCGCTCGCCTAACTCCAGCAAACGTGTTCTTCCCGTGGTATCATCCTTCCCAGAGTCACGTTTTTCATTCTGCATTTCAGAGGAAGGAGCTGTGAAGCCTGGGGGAAACAGGCTTAGTAATTGACAAGGACGTGCAAGAGAACTGGGTGTGTTCCAAGTTCCTCGTCATGCCTCACGGGTTCCCCCGAAGAGCAAACACTCCTTTTATTAATGTAATTGAGCGGAGTAGCTGTAATAATCCATTTTCAGGAACCACATGTTTCTGTGTCCGTCAAAGACCCATGTCTCCAGATTACAATTCCTGAGTCTCAGAAGAGCCAAGGTGAACCCTGGTTGTCTTCCTTGA
>NW_022301338.1:0-12521 GCF_002776525.5 Piliocolobus tephrosceles | reverse complement strand
TATCACAAGAAGAGAAAACCAAACACCGCATGTTCTCACTCATAGGTGGGAACTGAACAATGAGCTCACTTGGACTCGGGAAGGGGAACATCACACAATGGGGCCTATCATGGGGAGGGGGGAGGGGCGAGGGATTGCATTGGGGAGTTATACCTGATATAAATGATGAATTGATGGGTGCTGACGAGTTGATGGGTGCAGCACACCAACATGGCACAAGTATACATATGTAACAAACCTGCACGTTATGCACACGTACCCTAGAACTTAAAGTATAATAATTAAAAAAAAAAAAAAAAAAAAAAGAATTCCTAAGCCTAGCTGGGGCAGGTGACCGCACCCACCTTTAAACACGGGGCTTGTAACTCAGCTCACCTGACCAATGAGGTACTAAAGAGGGCTCACTAAAATACCAATTAGGCTAAAAGCAGGAGGTAAAGAAACAGTCAAATCATCTATCACCTGAGAGCACAGGGGGAGGGACAATGATCAGGATATAAACCCAGGCATTTGAGCCGGATAGGCAACCCCCTTTGGGTCCCCTCCCATTGTATGGGAGCTCTGTTTTCACTCAATTAAATCTTGCAATTGCAAAAAAAAAAAAAAAAAAAAAAAAAGAAAAGAAAAGAAAAGAAAAAAAAGATAAAAAAGATAAAAAAAAAAGAGAGACTATTATCACTATTATCAGAGTGAACAGACAACTTACAGAACATGAGAAAATTTTAGCAATCTATCCATCTAACAGAGGTGTACTATCCAGAATCTACAAAAGCTTTTTTTGTTGTTGTTTTTTTTGTTTGTTTGTTTTGGCAAAGTCTTGTCTGTCACCCAGGCTGTAGGGCAGTGGAGCAATCAAAGCTCACTGCAGCCTCAATCTGCTGGGCTCTCACATGATCCTGCCATCTCAGCCTTCTGACTGACCATTAAAAACATCTGATTATTTATTTTTTGTTATGGATTTCCTTATATATTCTGAACATTACCCTGTCGAGAAATACCTAGTTGCAAATATTTACTTCTATTCTACAGATTGTCTCTTTCCTCTTTTGATTGTCTCCTTTCATGAGCAGAAGCTTTTTAGTCTGCTGAAATTTTGTCTTATTTTTGCTTGCCTTACCTATGCTCTTGAGTTTATTTTTTAAATCCTTGCCAAGATCAATGTAATAAAATGTTTCCCCTATGTTTTCTTCTAATAGTTTCATAGTTTCAGGTATTACATTTATTCTTTAATCCATTTTGAGTTGACTTTTGTATATGATGAGAGACAAGGATTTAGTTTTATTCTTCTGCATGTAGAAATCCAGATTACCCAGCATGATTTATTGAAGAGATTGTCCTTTCCTCAATGTATACTCTTAGTGCCTTTGTAAAAAATTAGTTGCCTATAAGTGTGTGAAATTGTTTCTGGATTGTCTATTCTGTTCTGTTGGTCTGTGTGACTACTTTTAGGCAAATATTATGCTGTTTTGAATACTATAACTTTGTAGTACATTTTGAAGTCAAGTAGTGTGATGCCTCTAGCACCTTTTCTCTCAAGATTGCATTGGCTATTCAGCATCTTTTTTTGTTCCATATGAATGTTAGATAATCTTTTCTTTCTGTTAAGAATGGTGCTTTGGAAGGATTAAAACAAGATGGCAGAATAGAAGGCCACCAATGGTTTCCCTCCCACCCCTTCATGGACACCCCTATTTAACAACTATCTACACAAAAAAAGAAACTTTGTAAGAACTAAAAAATCAGGTAAACACTCACAGTACCTGGTTTTACTTCATATCATTGAAAGAGGCACTGAAGTGGTAGAAAAAAACAACCTCAAATCATTGATGTTACCTCTCTCCCACCCCCCGGCAGTGGTAGCATGGTGTGGAGAGTGTTTCTGTGCCCTGTAGAGAGAGAAAACCAGTAATTGTAGGGCATGAAACTCAGTGCTTCTTGTTATAGCAGAAAGGAAAACCAGACCAAATTCAGCTGGCGCCCACACATAGAGGGAGCATTTAAACCAGTCCTAGTAAGAATGGAATTATGGATCTCAGTAGTCAGAGCTTGAGTTCCTGCAAACTTAGTCACCACAGGTTAAAGCACTCTGGGGCTCCAAATAAACTTAAAAGTCAGGCTAGTCTATGAAGACTGCAACACCCAAGCAAGTCCTAGTGCTGAATTTGGCCCAGAGCCAATGGACTGGGGGAGGGGGTACGTGGCCTATTGAGACACCAACTGGGATGGCTGTGGGAGTGCTGGCATCTTCCTTCCCCTAACCCCAGGCTGCACAGTTCATGGATCCTAAAGATCCTTCTTCCTTCTACTTGAGAAGAGAAGAGGGAAGATTGGGGAGGACTTTGTCTTGCATCTTGGATACCAGCTCAGCCACAGCAAGATACAGCACTGGTTAGAGTCATGATGCCCCAGCTCACAGATATGTCTAAGTATGTCAGTGATTTGAGATATTTTTTTCTACCTCTTCAGTGCCTCCTTAAGAAACATGAAGTTAAAACCAGGTACTATGAGTGCTTACCTGATTTTGTGGACCAGAAGAGAGCCCACTGACTTGAAAGGAAGGACCCAGTCCTGGCAGGTTTCATCAGCAGCTAACTGAGGTCCCTTGGGGCCTGAATAACCATCAGTGATACCCAGGTATGAAGCTGAGGGTTTTTGATGAGACCCTGAGACTTGCTAGCTTCAGGTGAGACTCAGCATATCCTCAAATGGCTGGAGTGTCTACAGGGTGAGATTCTTTCTACTTCAGAAATATGGAAGTAAAAGTAAAGGGATCTTTGTCTTGCAACTTAGGCAACAGCTTAGCCACAGGGGAAAAGAGCACAAAAGGGCCTCTTGGGGTCCCCAATTCAAGGACTCAACTCTTTGAAGGTATTTCTGGACCTGCCCTGGGCAAGATGAGTGTCCACTGCCCTGAAGGGTGAGTTCAAGGCCAGGCATCATTTACACAAGCTGAATGAACAGCCCTAGGGCCTTAGGGAAACATTGGCAGAAGTCTGGCAGTAATCTCCGTGGGCCTGAAGTGACCATGGCCACGGGGTGAGGCTCCTCTGCCTTTGGAAAGGGGAGGGAAGCATGGGGAAGGACTGCATCTTGTGGTTTGAGTGGCAGATCAGCTACAGGACAGTAGAACACCATGTAGAATTGTAAGGCTTTTTACTCTAGGCCCTGGCTCCATTAGACCTGCCTGAGGCCTGGGGGACCTTGTCGCCCTGAAGGGACACAGTCCTGGCTGGCATTGCCACCTGCTGACTGTAGAGCCCCAGGGCTCTGAGCAAACATAGGCAATAGCCAGGGATTGGTTACAGAAGGCCTTGGACAAGAATAAGTGCTATGCTGGCTTCAGGTCTGACTCACAGAAGGCCTGGGGGTGTTGGCCACAAGGGTGCTTGTGTCACTCCATCCTCAGTTCCAGGTAGCTAAGAACAGAGAAAGAGTCTGCATTTGTTTGTGAGAAAGTAAGGAAAGAGAACAAGAGTCTGTGCCTGGTAATCCATGTAATTGTTCTGGATTTTGTCCAAGACCGTGAAGGTGGTACCTTAAGAGTGTGCAAGAACCACAGCGTTACTGGCCTTGGCATCCTTTCTAAAGCAGATACAGCTGAGATCACAACACCCAAGTCCTTTCAAATATCTGGATAGCCCTCCCAAGGACAGGTAAAAACAAGCCTAGACTGTGAACACTGCAATTAATACCTAACTCTTCAATGCCTAGAGACAGATGAATATCTACAAGCATCAAGATCATTCAGGAAAATATGACCTCACCAAATGAACTAAATAAGGCACCAGGGACCAATCATAGAGAAACAGATATGTGTATCTTTCTGCCAGAGAATTCAAAATAGCTGTGTTGAGGAAACTCAAACAAATTCAAGATGACACAGAGAAAGAACTCAGAATTCTGTCAGAATTTAACAAAGATATTTAAAATTTAATAAAGAGATTGAAATTATTAAAAAGAATCAAGTAGAAATTCTAGAGTTGAAAAATGTAATTAGCATACTGAAAAATGCATGGGAGTCCTTTAATAGCAGAACTGATGAAGCAGAAGAAAAAAACAGTGAGCTTGAAGACAGGCTATTTGAAAATATACAGTTAGTAGACACAAAAGAAAAAAAAAAAAAAAAACAATGAAGTACACCTACAGGATGTAATAAATAGCCTCAATTGGGCGAGTCTAAAAGTTATTGGCCTTAAAGAGAAAGTAGAGAATGAGTTAGGGATAGAAAGTTTATTCAAAAGGATAATGACATGGAACTTCCCAAACCTAGAGAAAGATATCAATAATGAAGTTCAAGAAGGTGATAGAACATCAGGCAGATTTAACCCAAAGTAGACTACCTCAAGGTATTTAATAATCAAACTCACAAAAGTCAAAGACTAAGAAAGGATCCTAAAAACAGCAGCCAAAAAGAAAGAACACACAATGGAGCTCCAATAGGTCCAGCAGCAGACTTTTCAGTGGAAACCTTACAGACCAGGAGAGAGTAACATGATATATTTAAAATGCTGAGGGAAAAGAACTTTCATCCTAGAATGGCATATCTGGCAAAATCATCCTTCAGACATGAAGGAGAAAGAAAGGCTTTCTAGACAAACAAAAACTGAGGGGTTTCATCAGCACCAGAGTTGTCCTACAAGAAATGTGAAAAGGACTACTTAAATCAGAAAGAAAATTACTTTAATCAGCAATGAGAAATTATCTGAAGGTACAACACTAACTAGTAATACTACACAGAAAAACACAGAATACTATAACACTGTAACTGCAAGGTATAAACTATTCTTAAGTAGAAAGATGAAATAATAAGCCAATAAAAATAATCACAACAATTTTTCAAGATATAGACAATACAAAAAGACATAAGTAGTAACAACTAAATATTTAAAGGTGGGGTACACAGTTAAGGCATATAATCTTTATTAGTTATTTTTTCACTTGTTTGGTTATGCAAACAGTGCTATTAGTATAAAATAATAGGTTACAGGACAGTATTTGCATGTCTCATGGTAACATCCAACCAAAAAAAAATGCAACTGATACACATGAAAAGCAAAAAGACTATGTCTTATCACCAAAGAAAACCACCTTCACAAAAATTAATACAGGAAGGAAAGAAAGAAGGAAAAGACCACATACTCACCAGAAAAAAATAATAACAAAATTGAAGGAGTAAGTCTTTACTTAACAATAACAAAATTGAATATAAATATAAACTCTCCAATCAAAAGACATAGAGTGACTGCATGGATAAAACAATGAAGTCGATTGATCTGTTGCCTACAAGAAATGCATTTCACCTATAAAGATACACATAGATTGAAAGTAAAGGGATGGAAAAAAATTTCCATGCCAATGGAAACCTAAAAGGAGCAGGAGTCATTATACTTTATAAAAAGCAAATGTTATTAGAGATATAAAGAGATAGACTTCAATACAGTAATAGCTGGAGACCTCAGAACCAGACTTTCAGTGTTAGACAGATCTTCCAGATAAAAATTCAACAAAGAAACATCAGACTTAATCTGTACTACAGACCAAACTGATCAAAGTCTGAGACCCTATGATTTTACTGCTTTATTCTACCAATCATTTACAGAAGAGATATCAGTCATACCTCAACCATTCCAAAAAAGAGAGGAGGAGATAATACTTCCAAACTCATTCTATGAGGCCAGCATTACCCAGATACCAAAACAAGACAAAGACACATAAACAAACAAACCCAAAACAAAAAACCCCTGCAGACCAAAAACTGATGAATATTGATGCAAAATTTCTCAACAAATTACTAATATAACAAACCAAATTCAACAATACAATTAAAAGATGATTCAGCATGACTAAATGGAATTTATCCCTGAAATGTAAAGATGTTTCAACATGTGCAAATCAATGTGATACATCATATAAACAATATATAACAAAAACCATATGATCCTTTCAATTGATGCTGAAAACTCATTTGATAAAATCCAACATCTCCTCATGATAAAAACCCTCAGAAAACTGGGTATAGAAGGAACATACCTCAACACAATAAAAGTCATATACGTCAGATCCACAGCTAGTATCACACTGAATGCTGAAAAAATAACATCCTTTCCTCTAAGATCTGGAACACAGTGAGAATATCTACTTTTACTCCTGTTATGAAGTCCTAGCTAGAGCAATCAGACTTGAGAAGGATAGAAAGGGCATCTAAATCTGAAAGGAAGAATTCAAATTATCCTCACTTGGAAAAGTTTGACCACTCCACAAAAACCTATTAGCACTGATTAATAAATTCAGTAAAGTTGCAGCATACAAAATCAACATACAAAAATCACTAGCATTTCTACATGCCAATAGTGAAAAATCCAGAAAATAAATAAAAAATGTAATTCCATTTGTAATAGCCACAAATAAAATTAAACACCTGGGAATTAACTGATGAAGTGAAATATCTCTATAATGAAAACTACTAAACATTGATGAAACTCATTGAAGAGGGCAGGAAAAATGGAAAGATATAGTATGTTCATGAATTAGAAAAATCAGTATTGTTAAAATGTCCACACTACTCAAAGAAATCTACAGATTCAATGCAATCCCTGCCAAAACACCAACGATATTATTATTTACAGAAATAGAAAAAAGAAATTCTAAAATTTATATTGAACCACAAAAGACCCAGAATAGCTAAAGCTACCTTAAGCAAAAAGATCAAAACTGGAGGAATCACATTACTTGACTTCAAATTATACTACAGAGATATAGTTAGCAAAACTGCATGGTACTGACATAAAAACAGACAGACCGATGTAACAGAACAGAGAAACCATAAACAAATCTACACGTCTACAGTGAACTCATTTTAGACAAAAATGCCAATAATATGTACTGGGAAAACAAAGTTTCTTCAATAAATGATGCAGGGAAAGCTATATATCCATATGCAGAAGAATATAACTAGAACCCTATTTCTCGTCATATCCAAAAATCAAACCAAAATGAATTAACAGCTAAAATCTAAGACCTCAAACTGTGAAACTACTACAAGAATGCATTGGGAAAACTCTCCAAGACCTTGATCTGAGCAAAAATTTCTTAAGCACTATTCCACAAGCACAGGCAATCAAAGCAAAAATGGACAAATGGGATCACATCAAATTAAAATGCTTCTCCACAGCAAAGGATACAATCAACAAAGTGAAGCAAAAACCCACAGAATGGGAGAAAATATCTGCAAACTACCCATCTGACAATGAATTAATCACCAGAATATATAAGGTGTTCAAAGAACTCTATAGGAAAAAAAATCTAATAATCTGATTTAAAAAAATGGGTAAGATTTGAATAGACATTTCTAAAAAAAAAAAAAGATATACAAGTGCCAGACAGGCCATATGAAAAAATGCTTAACATTATTGATTATCAGAGAATGAAAATCAAAACTAAAATGAGATATAATCTCACCCTAGTTAAAATGGCTTATATTCAAAAGAGAGGCAATAACAAATGCTGGTGAGGAACTGGAGAAAAGGGAACCCTTGTACACTGTTGGTGGGAATGTAAATTAGTACAATCACTATGGAGAACAGTTTGAAATTTCTTCAAAAATCTAAAAATTAAGCTACCATATGATCCAGCAATCCCACTGCTGTGTATATATCAAAAGAAAGAAAATCAGTATATGGAAGAGATATTTGCACTCCTATGTTCATTACAGCAGTGTTTGCAATAGCTAAGATTTGGAAGCAACCTAAGTGTCTATCAACAGATGAATAGATAAACAAAATGTGGTACTTATACACAATGGAGTACTATTCAACCATGACACAAAACGGCATCCAGTCATTTGCAACAACGTGGATGGAACTGAAGATCATTGTGTCAAGTCAAATAAGCCAGGCATGGAAAGACAAACCTCACATGTTCTCACTCATTTGTGGGATCTAAAAATCAAAACAATGAACTCATGAACACAGAAAGTAGAAGGATAGTTAGGAGACGCTGGGATGGGTATTGGGGCTTGGCGGGGGGCGGTGGGAATGATTAACGGGTACACAAAAAGATAGAAATAATGAATAAGAACTACTATCTGATAGCACAGTAGGATTACATAGTCAATAATAACTTAGTTGTACATTTTAAAATAATGTAAAGAGTGTAATTGGATTGTTCGCAACTCAAAGATAAATGCTTGAGGGGCTGGATACCGCATTCTCTATAATGTGCTTGTTTCACATTGCATGCCTGTATCAAAACATCTCATGTACCTCATAAATATATACTCCTACTATGTACCCTGAAACATAACAATAAATAAATAGATAAAATATAAACATTGAAAATAAAAAATTATAAAAAGAATGATACTTTGGAATCCAATTGTTTCAGAATCTCTAGGTATAAGGCCCAAATATTTACATTTTAAACAAATCACCTAACTCCATGATTCTTATGAATTTTTAAGTTTGAGAACCATTGCCTTAAAGAAGTAGGAGTAGGGTAACTCAAATAAGGTACTATTAAATAATCTTTTTTGATGGAAAACACACTGCCCTGGCCAGGAAGAGACCTAGAGTGTAGTTTTGGTTTTACCTTTTGTTTTCTGTGAGATCTTGAGTTAATGATGTCATCTCTTTCAGCACAATTTTACTTTTCTGTACATTTCTGAGAGATTTGATCCAGAGAAACTCTAATATCTTCTTCAGCCCTAATATTCTATGAATCTACATAGAGAATATTAAATCAATGAACTTGTTTTATGAGGTCAGAGTATCTAGCACCCAGTACAATGTCTGACACATAATATCAGTTAAATACATATTAATTATGTGAGTGCAGACACAAAATAAAAACAAGTTCAAGCAGGACTGAAATACATTCTCAGTTGTGAATATGTAATGGACAGTGCTTTGAGGAAAGCTAATAAAATATTTGGAAACTCTCTTTAAACCTGTGAGAACAATCATATATTTTATTTATATTATATCTTGGTGGTCATCTGGGATGAACACTTGGCTGAATAGGCCTTAATTGGATCTGATTCAACTCATAATTATCCTTTTACACAAAGTTTCATTTGACCGCTATACCTCATTGAGGTCTCCGCACAATAACTCTCCCCCAATCCCCTAGCAATCATACCATAATATTTAACACTTGTGTGATGTCTTTCACGTTACATTTCATCTGTTTAAGTCTAATTTTTCACAGTACATCAAGCTCCTGGGAGCCAGAAATCATAGCCCTTTCCATATATCCGGCAGTGCCCATATAGATATGAATATCTAGGCAACCAGTAAATACTTGATTAATAGGTGTTAAACTTTTGCATTTCTGCAGTGCTTCGTAAAACCCGGGAGGCGGAGCTTGCAGTTAGCTGAGATCCGGCCACTGCACTCCAGTCCGGGCGACAGAGCAAGACTCCGCCTCAAAAAAAAAAACAAAAAAAAGAAAATTTTAAAGAGTTTTTAAAAGTAGTTCATTTGGCCGGGCGCGGTGGCTCAAGCCTGTAATCCCAGCACTTTGGGAGGCCGAGACGGGCGGATCACGAGGTCAGGAGATCGAGACCATCTTGGCTAACACTGTGAAGCCCCGTCTCTACTAAAAAAATACAAAAAACTAGCCGGGCGAGGTGGCGGGCGCCTGTAGTCCCAGCTGCTCCGGAGGCTGAGGCAGGAGAATGGCGTAAACCCGGGAGGCGGAGGTTGCAGTGAGCTGAGATCCAGCCACTGCACTCCAGCCCGGGCGACAGAGCGAGACTCCATCTCAAAAAAAGAAAAAAAAAAAAGTAGTTCATTTGATTTTCACAATCACTGTAAGAGACAGTCAGATAAGGAATTATTATTCCCATTTCACAGATGAAGAAACTGAGGCTTAAGGAATTTATATGGTAAACAAATAACACATGCCAGTATTCTTTCTACTATACCACGATACACTGTATCTAATTGTTGAAAGGAGAGGCAAGGACATACATGCTAGGATCCAAGAACTTATTGTCTTAAAAATTTCAGCCCCTTCTGATAAAAATGTTTGTACTAGAGAAAGCCAATACAAATTTTTTAAAGACTAATGCCTAGGACTTTATGAGTTTCTAATTAGGATAAGGAGAAACATTAATTATTGAATAGTAGTTTCATTGCATTTTGAACTTGATGTTGTCTTCATTATAGAGTTTTCTAAATTTCTGTACCTGAATTCTTTTTTATCTTCCTGATTTCCAGCGAACATTTGTATCCAAATGGGTCAGTATTTCTTATCTAAGTGAACCTGAGGTCTCTTGTTTCTTTTGTTATTGGCGTTTTTTTTTTTTTTTTTTTTTTTTTTTTTTGTTAACATATTGGTGAATGCTTTAGAAGTGAAACGTGAATACAATAATTTATGAGGCTATATAAGAAAATTAATCAGCACCACACTTTGGGAGGCCAAGGCGGGCGGATCACGAGGTCAGGAGATCGAGATCATCCTGGCTAACACGGTGAAACCCCGTCTCTACCAAAAGTACAAAAAAATTAGCCGGGCATGGTGGTGGGCACCTGTAGTCCCAGCTACTTGGTAGGCTGAGGCAGGAGAATGGCTTGAACTCGGAAGGCGGAGCTTGCAGTGAGTCGAGATCGCGCCACTGGACACCAGCCTGGGCAACAGAGAGAGACTCAGTCTCAAAAAAAAAAAAAAAAAAAAAAAAAAAAAAAAAAAAAAAAAAAAAGAAAAGAAAAAAGAAAAAGAAAAGAAAAGAAAATCAGTCAATTGAAATATTCGTTTAATTTTTCCAAGACCTATATTAGTAGATTTAGAAAAATAGCCTTATGTGCAATAAATAGGTTTAACAATGGTAAATCACCCTTTCCTCTGACTCAGGGTGCCAGCGGAGATACAGGTTGTGAAATCCTTAATGCAAGGGTAAACTAGGCATTTTTAAATGGCATAGGATTAGAAAGATAACCCTTAGAAAGCAAAATGTGTCCACATGATCCCATTACTTGGGTAGTTTTTCAAACTTTGTTCTGCTCCCTCCCTCCTCTCTCTAGTGGACCCCAGTATCTATTGTTCCTATCTTTGTGTCCATGTGTACTCGCTGTTTAGCTCCCACTTGAAAATGAAAACGTGTGGCATTTGGTCTTCTCTTCTTGCCTATATTTGTCTAAACAATATACCCATGTAAGAAACCTACACATGTATCCTCTGAAACAAAAGTAAAAGCTGATTTAAAAAAAAAAAAAAAAGAAAGCAAAATGTATGTTCATGAATAGACTGGAAGGAAGCTACATTTAAATATGTAATGTGCAGTTAGAAAAAAAAGGTAGAGATTCTCATGATAAATAAAATATGCTTGATAAAAATCGATTAGTTTATCTATTCTACAACCAGCAATAAGTGGCTAGAATTCACTTGATTGAAAACTAATGACAAGCAAAAACAAAGTAAGTAAACTAAAATTTCTGCAAGCGATTTCAAAGATCTGTGTCAGATATTCATCTGCATGCATACACACATTGAGCTGGAGACCAACATTTGATATATAAAGTTAAATGCATTTTTAAAGAAATAGCTATTTTTTAAAATGTTGTATGGCATCAACATATATTTTTTAATTATACTTTATGTTGTAGGGTACATGTGCACAACGTGCAGGTTTGTTATATATGTATACAAGTGCCATGTTGGTATGCTGCACCCATTAACTCGTCATTTACATTAGGTATATCTCCTAATGCTATCCCTCCCCACTTCCCCCACCCCAAAACAGGCCCCAGTGTGTGATATTCCCCTTCCTGTGTCCAAGTGTTCTCATTGTTCAGTTTCCACCTATAAGTGAGAACATGCAGTGTTGGGTTTTCTGTTCTTGTGATAGTTTGCTGAGAATGATGGTTTCCAGCTGCATCCATGTTCCTACAAAGGACATGAACTCATCCTTTCTTATGGCTGCATAGCATCGATATTTTATTGAATGAAAGATAGTGTACCAGATTTGCCCAGTTCCCATAGCAGCTCTTTGATTGGTAGGCCTATTAACTCTCTAAGGCAGTGAGAAGACCACTGAGGGCATGAACAATAAAATTGTGCTGCCCTTTAAATGTGAAAACTGTGCTAGTCATATACCATATTTAGGTGAAACTGTTTTGAGTGCTGTTTTGATTCTCCCAAATGTTTTCCTTGGGCCATCTATGCCCAGGGCAAAATTGTTAGGTCGAAGTTGTCTTTGACTTCCTTCAATATCCTTTTCTAGAAGTAATAATAACAGGATTAGCTAACATTTACTGAGCACTTACTGTGTCCTAGGCACTATACGAAGCACTTTATGACAGGTTATTATATTTCTCACAACAACTCGCTGAGATAGTTACTATCTATCATTATTCACATCTTGAAAAGAAACTGAAATATACAGAGGTCAAATAACTTGTCCTAAGACCACATTGCCAGTAAGTGTTAAAACTTGAGAATTGCCCCCACAACTTAACTCTTAAAACATCTGATCCTTAATGGTTGAACTAGTTTACAATCCCACCAACAGTGTAAAAGTGTTC
>NW_022301337.1:0-1015 GCF_002776525.5 Piliocolobus tephrosceles | reverse complement strand
GTAAGGTCCGCGAGATGATTAATCCCTGTTCAACTTACTACTCGAGGAACTGGAGATGTTACTCCTCTGTTCGACTCACCATTCGTTAAATGTTTGCTATTTTCGAGTTACCGGTCACCCAACGGTCTCGAACCCATCACGGCAGAATCCTGCTGGCTATGGAGTCACACTACATACCGACTGCACCAATATGGCTACAAATATTAATTATTTATGAAAATGCATATTCTTTTTTTTTTACATAAAAAAATAAAAATAAATATAAAAATAAGTATAAATATAAAAATAAGTATAAATATAAAAATATAAAAATAAAAAAAATAAAAAGTTTTTCATGTTTATGTTTTAATATTTACAAATATATATAAACAAATAAACAAATAAATAAATAAACAAATAAATAAACAAATAAATAAACAAATAAACAAATAAACAAATAAACAAATAAACAAATAAATATACAATTAAGTGTACAAACTACATAATAACAGAATTCAAAGCATAATAATTTATTTTACTTTATTTTTTTTTTTTTTTTGCAATAAAATTTGAAAGAAATATGAGAGAAAAAAAAAATTAGTCTATTCGAAATATTTAAAATAATTTTATAACTGCATCAAGCAACAGGTTTAAACGTGTTTATATTAAAAAAAAAAAATACATAAATAGGTAAAGTAAATTGGTAAAATAGATAAAATAGATAAAATCCATAAAAAATATATAACATATATAAATATACAATAAACTGAAATAATACTTAAACAACGGTTATAAATTAATCCAAATTTAAAATGACAAGAACATAGATACGTTATGAACTAACGTACACGTTATATATACACAAAGGAACAGGCAAATTTAAACATGTTTGTCCATCTGTTTTTTTTTTTTTTTTTTTTTTTTTTATTATTATTTATTTTTTTTATTTTAATTTACATTTTTATTAATGCATACAAATTAAGTGTTGAAAAAAAAAAAAAAAAAAAAAAAAAGATATTAACAAGATCATTCATTT
>NW_022301336.1:0-5228 GCF_002776525.5 Piliocolobus tephrosceles | reverse complement strand
TTTTTGTTGTGTCTCTGCCAGGCTTTGGTATCAGGATGATGTTGGCCTCATAAAATGAGTTAGGGAGGATTCCCTCTTTTTCTATTGATTGGAATAGTTTCAGAAGGAATGGTACCAGCTCCTCCTTGTACCTCTGGTAGAATTCAGCTGTGAATCCATCTGGTCCTGGACTTTTTTTGGTGGGTAGGCTATTAATTGTTGCCTCAATTTCGGAGCCTGCTATTGGTCTATTCAGGGATTCAACTTCTTCCTGGTTTAGCCTTGGGAGAGTGTAAGTGTCCAGGAAATTATCCATTTCTTCTAGATTTTCTAGTTGATTTGCATAGAGGTGTTTATAGTATTCTCTGATGGTAGTTTGTATTTCTGTGGGGTCATTGGTGATATCCCCTTTATCATTTTTTATTGCGTCTATTTGATTCTTCTCTCTTTTCTTCTTTATTATTCTTGCTAGTGGTCTGTCAATTTTGTTGATCTTTTCAAAAAACCAGCTCCTGGATTCATTGATTTTTTGGAGGGTTTTTTGTGTCTCTATCTCCTTCAGTTCTGCTCTGATCTTAGTTATTTCTTGCCTTCTGCTAGCTTTTGAGTGTGTTTGCTCTTGCCTCTCTAGTTCTTTTAATTGTGATGTTAGAGTGTCCATTTTAGATCTTTCCAGCTTTCTCTTGTGGGCATTTAGTGCTATAAATTTCCCTCTACACACTGCTTTAAATGTGTCCCAGAGATTCTGGTATGTTGTATCTTTGTTCTCATTGGTTTCAAAGAACATCTTTATTTCTGCCTTCATTTCGTTATGTACCCAGTAGTCATTCAGGAGCAGGTTGTTCAGTTTCCATGTAGTTGAGCGGTTTTGATTGAGTTTCTTAGTCCTGAGTTCTAGTTTGATTGCACTGTGGTCTGAGAGACAGTTTGTTATAATTTCTGTTCTTTTACATTTGCTGAGGAATGCTTTACTTCCAATTATGTGGTCAATTTTGGAGTAAGTGCGATGTGGTGCTGAGAAGAATATATATTCTGTTGATTGGGGGTGGAGAGTTCTATAGATGTCTATTAGGTCCACTTGCTGCAGAGATGAGTTCAAATCCTGGATATCCTTGTTAACTTCCTGTCTCGTTGATCTGTCTAATGTTGACAGTGGAGTGTTGAAGTCTCCCATTATTATTGTATGGGAGTCTAAGTCTCTTTGTAAGTCTCTAAGGGCTTGCTTTATGAATCTGGGTGCTCCTGTATTGGGTGCATATATATTTAGGATAGTTAGCTCTTCCTGTTGAATTGATCCCTTTACCATTATGTAATGGCCTTCTTTGTCTCTTTTGATCTTTGATGGTTTAAAGTCTATTTTATCAGAGACTAGGATTGCAACCCCTGCTTTTTTTTGTTCTCCATTTGCTTGGTAGATCTTCCTCCATCCCTTTATTTTGAGCCTATGTATGTCTCTGCATGTGAGATGGGTCTCCTGAAGACAGCAGACTGATGAGTCTTGACTCTTTATCCAGTTTGCCAGTCTGTGTCTTTTAATTGGAGCATTTAGTCCATTAACATTTAAGGTTAATATTGTTATGTGTGAACTTGATCCTGCCATTATGATATTAACTGGTTATTTTGCTCATTAGTTGATGCAGTTTCTTCCTAGCCTCGATGGTCTTTACATTTTGGCATATTTTTGCAATGGCTGGCACCGGTTGTTCCTTTCCATGTTTAGGGCTTCCTTCAGGGTCTCTTGTAAGGCAGGCCTGGTGGCGACAAAATCTCTAAGCATTTGCTTATCTGTCAAGAATTTTATTTCTCCTTCACTGATGAAACTTTGTTTGGCTGGATATGAAATTCTGGGTTTAAAATTCTTTTCTTTAAGAACGTTGAATATTGGCCCCCACTCTCTTCTGGCTTGTAGAGTTTCTGCCGAGAGGTCTGCTGTCAGTCTGATGGGCTTCCCTTTGTGGGTAACCCGACCTTTCTCTCTGGCTGCCCTTAAGATTTTTTCCTTCATTTCAACTTTGGTGAATCTGGCAATTATGTGTCTTGGAGTTGCTCTTCTGGAGGAGTATCTTTGTGGCATTCTCTGTATTTCCTGAATTTGAATGTTGGCCTGCCCTGCTAGGTTGGGGACGTTCTCCTGGATGATATCCTGAAGAGTGTTTTCCAGTTTGGTTCCATTTTCCCCCTCACTTTCAGTACCCCAATGAGACGTAGATTTGGTCTTTTTACATAATCCCATACTTCTTGCAGGCTTTGTTCATTTCTTTTTCTTCTTTTTTCTTTTGGTTTCTCTTCTCGCTTCATTTCATTCATTTGATCCTCAATTGCTGATACTCTTTGTTCCAGTTGATCTAGTCGGTTACTGAAGCTTGTGCATTTGTCACGTATTTCTCATGTCATGGATTTTATCTCTTTCATTTCGTTTATGACCTTCTCTGCATTAATTAGTCTAGCTGTCAATCTTCCACTCTTTTTTCAAGATTTTTAGTTTCTTCGCACTGGGTACGTAATTCCTCCTTTAGCTCTGAGAGGTTTGATGGACTGAAGCCTTCTTCTCTCATCTCGTCAAAGTCATTCTCTGACCAACTTTGATCCATTGCTGGCAATGGGCTGTGATCCTTTGCAGGTGGAGATGCGTTCTTATTTTTTGAAGTTCCAGGTTTTCTGCCCCGCTTTTTCCCCATCTTTGTGGTTTTATCTGTCTCTGGTCTTTGATGATGGTGACGTACTGATGGGGTTTTGGTATAGGTGTCCTTCCTGTTTGATAGTTTTCCTTCTGACAGTCAGGACCCTCAGCTGTAGGTCTGTTGGAGATTGCTTGAGGTCCACTCCAGACCCTGTTTGTCTGGGTATCAGCAGCAGAGGTTGCAGAAGATAGAATATTGCTGAACAGCGAGTGCACCTGTCTGATTCTTGCTTTGGAAGCTTCCTCTCAGGGGTGTACTCCCCCCTGTGAGGTGTGGGGTGTCAGACTGCCCCTAGTGGGGGATGTCTCCCAGTTAGGCTACTCAGGGGTCAGGGACCCACTTGAGCAGGCAGTCTGCCCCTTCTCAGATCTCAACCTCCGTGTTGGGAGATCCACTGCTTTCTTCAATGCTGTCAGACAGAGTCCTTCGCGTCTGCATAGGCCTCTGCTGCTTCCCCTGTTATTTTTTAGCTGTGTCCTATCCCCAGAGGCAGAGTCTACAGAGACAGGCAGGTTTCCTTGAGCTGCTGTGAGCTCCACCAAGTTCGAGCTTCCCAGAGGCTTTGTTTACCTACTTAAGCCTCAGGGATGGCAGGCGCCCCTCCCCCAGCCTCGCTGCTGCCTTGTGGTTAGATTGGCGCAGACTCCTGTGTTAGCAAGGAGTGAGGCTCTGTGGGCGTGGGACCCTCCCGGCCAGGTATGGGATATATTATCCTGGTGTGCCGGTGTGCTTACATTGGGGTGGGAGTTACCCGATTTTCCAGGTGTTGTGTGTCTCAGTTCCCCTGGCTAGGAAAAGGGACTCCCTTCCCCCTTGCGCTTCCCAGGTGAGGCGCTGCCTCACCCTGCTTCAGCTCTCGCTGGTCAGGCTGCAGCAGCTGACCAGCACCGATTGTCTGGCACTCCCGAGTGAGATGACCCCAGTACACAGGTCTTCTCTGTCGCTCGCGCTGGGAGATGGAGACTGGAGCTGTTCCTATTCGGCCATCTTGCTCCGCCCCCCAATAAGACACTTTTGACAATATATTTTCTATGTGGACATTGCTAATATTAGAAAAGTTTATTTGTTTTCTAAGTGAACCATCTAACCTAAATTCTTATTGGTCTTAATGAATTTTTAGTATGTTCTATCTGGATAATAATCACTTATGAATAATAATATGCATGTGCTATGGTTTGAAATGCTTGAGCCTTGCCAAAATTCATATTGCAATTTAATCCCCAATGCAACTTTTATATATTATTTTAATTTTTACTTTTTGTCAGGAAGGGCTTTTTGGAAGTGATTACGTCACTCATTAATTGGATTAGTGCCCATATAGAAGGGACAGTGGGAGTGAGTTTGTCCTTTTTGCCTTCTCTGCCATGTAAGGATACAGAGGTGCCATTTATGAATAACAGGACTTCGTCAGACACTGAATCTGCTGACATCTTAATATTGGACTTTTCAGCCTCCAGCACTGTGAGAAACAAATTTCTGTTGTTTATAAATTTCTCAGTCTAAAGTATCTTGTTATGGGAGCAGGAATGGACTAAGACATGCATGGCTCATTACAATGTAATTTATTCTTTTTTTACATTTATTTGATAGAACTTCTAAAGTGTTAGTGAGAAGCATCTTCACCCAATTCCTGATGTCAATGAAAATAAATGTTTTATTGTTCTACTGTTAAATCTATGGTGGCTACTACATTTCAAATAGATGTTCTTTTTTATGTTATTGAAATATTATCCTGCTTGGAATTTAGTAAACTTTGTTTTTAAATCAAGAATGTAGCCTGGATGTAATAAAATGTCATTCTAGAATACATCAAGAAACTTTATCTCCTTCACCTAGTAATGTGATAAATTATATTAACAGATTTTCTAAAATATCAAACCATCCTTGCATTTCTAGAATAAATCCTACACACTAGTACAAAATTACTTTCTTAAAACACTTGGAATTAACTTGCTAAAATTTTATTTATTTTATTTCTATCCATAATTGTGAGATTAACTCATAGTTTTTTTGTGTGTGCTCTTTTTGTCTGGCTTTGGTATCAGGATGAAGCTAGATAAAATGACATATTTTTCTGCAGGTAAATGCTCCCACTAGGAACAACCAGGAGAGGAAGTAAAACATGTAGAAAAAACATATTAAAAGGTATCAGGTGCTGTGAAGCAACGAAGACTAAAGGGAATAAACCTGCATAGAGGACAGAACCTTTTAAAGGTGAGGTGAAAATCTGCAGCTTTCCTTGTGGGCATTTGAGGAATGTAGGCAAGGGCAACAGACTGAGAATCTTAAAACCAGGCAGAGACTATCTACTAGTGGGTGAAAAAAACATGGAATCTATGCTGCTTCCAATGGACTAGATTGACACAATTAGAGGTTTCAGGACTAGTTTTACCCTAAAGATATTTACTGAATTCTAAAGCTAAACAGCTGAGGAAAATAAGGGTTTAAGCCTTATTTAATATGCTAGTGTACATCATGAATCTTTTATATAGGTATCTCAAACTTATATGATCTGGGCATTCTGCTTTTATTTTAGCATGTCTTAGGATGCAAACAAAAAATTAGAAA
>NW_022301335.1:4265-5227 GCF_002776525.5 Piliocolobus tephrosceles | reverse complement strand
AAATTATTTTTGGTGTATATTTGAAATGATTGTATTGTTTTGTTCTTGGTTCTGTTAAAATGTTTTATCATGTCTATTGCATTGCAATCAATAATAGTGCAATTATTGATTTATTGAACCATCCTCGCATCCCTAGGATGAATCTCACTTAATCATGGTGAATAATCTTTCTAATGTGTTGTTAAATTGAGTTTCCTTGTATTTTTTGTTGAGAATTTTTATATCTATGTTAATCAGTTATATTGGCCTGTAGTTTATTTATTTTTCTTTGCTGTTGTTGTGTCCTAGTTTGATATTAGTTATCAAAAGAGTGCTGGCTTTGTAGAATGAATTTGGAAGTAGCATTTCCCTGTCATTTTTTATTTTGGAAAAGTTTGAGTAGAATTGGTATTCTTATTAAATGTTTGGTAGAATTCAGCATTGAAGTGATCAGGTCCTGGGCTTCTCTTTGATGGGGGACATTTTATTATAGCTTTAATTTTGTTTCTCTTTATTGGTTTATAGCAGTTTTTTTTTTACGTCTTCATAGTTCCTTCTTGGTAGGTTGTGTCCAAGAATTTATGAATTTCTTCTAAGTTTTCCAATATGCTGACATAAAGGTGTTCCCAGTAGTGTCCAATGATTTTTTTTTATTATTATTTCTGTAGTCTGTTTTATGCCATCTTTTTCACTTCTCATTCTATTTGGGTCTTCTCTTTTTTTATAGTTAAGTTTTTCTGATTTTAGTTTTCAAGAAAAAGCTTTTTCATTTACATGGTTTTCTGTATTTTTTACTTTCATTTATTTCTGGTCTGATTTAATTATTTCTTTCTTTCCACTAATTTTGGATTTGCTTTGTTCTCGATTTTCTAGTCCTTTGAGGTGTATCATTAGGTTGTTTATTTAAAGTCTATTTTTTTAATTTTAATTTTTATGTTTTTATTATACTTTAAGTTCTAGGGTACATGTGCATAATGTGCAGG
>NW_022301335.1:0-4165 GCF_002776525.5 Piliocolobus tephrosceles | reverse complement strand
AGCTGCATCCATGTCCCTACAAAGGACACAAACTCATCCTTTTTTATGGCTGCATAGTATTCCATGGTGTATATGTGCCGCATTTTCTTAATCCAGTCTGTCATTCATGGACATTTGGGTTGATTCCAAGTCTTTGCTATTGTGAATAGTGCTGCAATAAACATACGTGTGCATGTGTCTTTATAGCAGCATGATTTATAATCCTTTGGGTATATACCCAGTAATGGGATGGCTGGGTCATATGGTACATCTAGTTCTAGATCCTTGAGGAATTGCCATACTCTTTTCCATAATGGTTGAACTAGTTTACAATCCCACCAACAATGTAAAAGTGTTCCTATTTTCCACATCCTCTCCAGCACCTGTTGTTTTCTGACTTTTTAATGATTGCCATTCTAACTGGTGTGAGATGGTATCTCATGGTGGTTTTGATTTGCATTTCTCTGATGGTGAGTGATGTTGAGCATTTTTTCATGTGTCTGTTGTTTTCTGACTTTTTAATGATTGCCATTCTAACTGGTGTGAGATGGTATCTCATTGTGGTTTTGATTTGCATTTCTCTGATGGTGAGTGATGATGAGCATTTTTTCATGTGTCTGTTGGCTGTATGACTGTCTTCTTTTGAGAAATGTCTGTTCATATCCTTTCCCCACTTTTGATGGAGCTGTTTGTTTTTTTCTTGTATATTTGTTTGAGTTCTTTGTAGATTCTGGATATTAGCCCTTTGTCAGATGAGTAGATTGCAAATATTTTCTCCCATTCTGTAGGTTGCCTGTTCACTCTGATGGTAGTTTCTTTTGCTGTGCAGAAGCTCTTTAGTTTAATTAGATCCCATTTGTCAATTTTGGCTTTTGCTGCCATTGCTTTTGGTGTTTTAGACATGAAGTCCTTGCCCATGCCTATGTCCTGAATAGTACTACCTAGGTTTTCTTCTAGGGTTTTTATGGTATTAGGTCTAACATTTAAGTCTCTAATCCATCTTGAATTAATTTTTATATAAGGAGTAAGGAAAGGATCCAGTTTCAGCTTTCTACTTATGGCTAGCCAATTTTCCCAGCTCCATTTATTAAATAGGGAATCCTTTCCCCATTTCTTGTTTTTGTCAGGTTTGTCAAAGATCAGATGGCTGTAGATGTGTGGTATTATTTCTTAGGCCTCTGTTCTGTTCCATTTGTCTCTATCTCTGTTTTGGTACCAGTACCATGCTGTTTTGGTTTCTGTAGCCTTGTAGCATAGTTTGAAGTTAGGTAGCGTGACGCCTCCAGCTTTGTCCTTTTGACTTAGGATTGTCTTGGCAATGCGGGCTCTTTTTTGGTTCCATATGAACTTTAAAGCAGTTTTTTCCAATTCTGTGAAGAAACTCATTGGTAGCTTGATGGGGATGGCATTGAATCTATAAATAACCTTGGGCAGTATGGCCATTTTCACGATATTGATTCTTCCTATCAATGAGCATGTAATGTTCTTATATTTGTTTGTGTCCTCTTTTATTTCACTGAGCAGTGGTTTGTAGTTCTCCTTGAAGAGGTCCTTTACTTCCCTTGTAAGTTGGATTCCTAGGTATTTTATTCTCTTTGAAGCAATTGTGAATGTAAGTTCATTCCTGATATGGCTCTCTGTTTGTCTGTTACTGGTGTGTAAGAATGCACACGTATGTTTATTGTGGCACTATTCACAATAGCAAAGACTTGGAATCAACCCAAATGTCCATCAGTGACAGACTGGATTAAGAAAATGTGGCACATATACACCATGGAATACTATGCAGCCATAAAAAAGGATGAGTTTGCGTCCTTTGTAGGGACATGGATGCAGCTGGAAACCATCATTCTTAGCAAACTATCACAAGAAGAGAAAACCAAACACCGCATGTTCTCACTCATATGTGGGAACTGAATAGTGAGTTCACTTGGACTCGGGAAGGGGAACATCACACACTGGGGCCTATCATGGGGACGGGGGAGGGGGGAGGGATTGCATTGGCGAGTTATACCTGATATAAATGATGAATTGATGGGTGCTGACGAGTTGATGGGTGCAGCACACCAACATGGCACAAGTATACATATGTAACAAACCTGCACGTTATGCACATGTACCCTAGAACTTAAAGTATAATAAAAAAAAAATTTTAAAAAAGAATCCTTGTGATTTTTGTACATTAATTTTGTATCCTGAGACTTTGCTGAAGTTGCTTATCAGCTTAAGGAGATTTTGGGCTGAGACAATGGGGTTTTCTAAATATATAATCATGTCATCTGCAAACAGGGACAATTTGACTTCTTCTTTTCCTAACTGAATACCCTTGATTTCTTTCTCTTGCCTGATTGCCCTAGCCAGAACTTCCAACACTATGTTGAATAGGAGTGGTGGGAGAGGGCATCCCTGTCTTGTGCCAGTTTTCAAAGGGAATGCTTCCAGTTTTTGCCCATTCAGTATGATATTAGCTGTGGGTTTGTCATAAATAGCTCTTATTATTTTGAGGTACATTCCATCAATACCGAATTTATTGAGCATTTTTAGCATGAAGGGCTGTTGAATTTGTCAGAAGCCTTTTCTGCATCTATTGAGATAATCATGTGGTTCTTGTGTTTGGTTCTGTTTATATGCTGGATTACGTTTATTGATTTGCGAATGTTGAACCAGCCTTGCATCCCAGGGATGAAGCCCACTTGATCATGGTGGATAAGTTTTTGATGTGTTGCTGAATCCGGTTTGCCAGTATTTTATTGAGGATTTTTGCATCGATGTTCATCGGGGATGTTGGTCTAAAATTCTCTTTTTTTGTTGTGTCTCTGCCAGGCTTTGGTATCAGGATGATGTTGGCCTCATAAAATGAGTTAGGGAGGATTCCCTCTTTTTCTATTGATTGGAATAGTTTCAGAAGGAATGGTACCAGCTCCTCCTTGTACCTCTGGTAAAATTCAGCTGTGAATCTATCTGGTCCTGGACTTTTTTTAGTTTGTAGGCTATTAATTATTGCCTCAATTTCAGAGCCTGTTATTGGTCTATTCAGGGATTCAACTTCTTCCTGGTTTAGTCTTGGAAGAGTGTAAGTGTCCAGGAAATTATCCATTTCTTCTAGATTTTCTAGTTGATTTGCGTAGAGGTGTTTATAGTATTCTCTGATGGTAGTTTGTATTTCTGTGATGTCGGTGGTGATATCCCCTTTATCATTTTTTATTGCATCTATTTGATTCCTCTCTCTTTTCTTCTTTATTAGTCTTGCTCGCGGTCTGTTGATTTTGTTGATCTTTTCAAAAAACCAACTCCTGGATTCATTGATTTTTTGGAGGGTTTTTTGTGTCTCTATCTCCTTCAGTTCTGCTCTGATCTTAGTTACTTCTTGCCTTCTGCTAGCTTTTGAATGTGTTTGCTCTTGCCCCTCTAGTTCTTTTAATTGTGATGTTAGATTGTCAGTTTTAGTTCTTTCCTGTTTTCTCTTGTGGGCATTTAGTGCTATAAATTTCCCTCTACACACTGCTTTAAATGTGTCCCAGAGATTCTGGTATGTTGTATCTTTGTTCTCATTGGTTTCAAAGAACATCTTTATTTCTGCCTTCATTTCGTTATGTACCCAGTAGTCATTCAGGAGCAGGTTGTTCAGTTTCCATTAAAGTCTATTTTTATTCAAATATTTATTGCTATATACCTCATGCCTAGTACTCGTTTTGCTGTTTCTCAGACTTTTTATGTTGTCTTTTAAGAACTTTTCAAATTTTCCTTCTTCATTTATTCATTGACCCACCCATTGGTCATTCAGGAGCATGTTGTTTAATTTTGATGTGTTTGTGTAGTTCTTGAGTTTTCTCTTATTATGTATTTCTACTTGTATTACAGTGTGTTCCGAAGAAATATTTAATATTATTTTTAATTTTTTGAATTTATTGACCTAAATTTGTTTTGTTTAGTGGCCTAAGATATAGCCTGTTCTGAAAACATTTCCATGTGTTGATGAAAAGAATGTTTATTCTGTTGCCATTGGCTGAAACGTTCTGTAAGTTTCATTTATTCCTATTTGATCTAGTGTGTAGTTTAACTCTGATGTTTCCTTGTGGATATTCTGTTTTAGTGATCTGTCCATTACTGTAAGTGGTGTGTTGAAGTTTTCAGTGGTTGCTAAATTGCAGTCTGTATCTTCCTTCAGATTAATTAGTGTTTTTTT
>NW_022301334.1:435-1005 GCF_002776525.5 Piliocolobus tephrosceles | reverse complement strand
ATTACTTCCCTTAGGTCAAGGGGCGGGAATTACTTGACGTATATACGCTGCCGGGCTTCAGGACCTCTGACACCCTCCCACCACCATGTGGCGGTGTCTTCTGGGCTGAATCCACAGAAATTGGACAACTTTCCACTTTCCCTGATTGAGGCAGGCAGGGTCTCCCTGCAGCCCACAACCATCCCACGGGACTCAAGGCGTGCCGTCAACTGAAAGTTCACTGACGCTTCTGAGCCCTCTGCCTCCCTCCTCCTTTGAAAGACAGGTCCTTGTCTTCTGGAAGAGGTGCTGTGGCATTTTCTCTGCACACCCAGTCTCGTTCCGGAGAATGAGACCCCCTCTGCTCCTGGGTGGACTGACCCCATGAGACTTTTGGCCCGCTGCTAGATCCCAGACGTTCTTTGATTGTTTCCCTGGCATTCATGGAAAGGTCACCTGTGCCCCCCTGCCAACGGGCACATGCCAGGACACCGTTGTTTCTTTCGCAGTCGGCCCGTGTGCCCCCAGTGACACACGCTTCCACCGTCTGTTCCAGGGCACGCCAGTGCCACGCATTGGCTCCACCTCGGA
>NW_022301334.1:0-335 GCF_002776525.5 Piliocolobus tephrosceles | reverse complement strand
ATTACTTCCCTTAGGTCAAGGGGCGGGAATTACTTGACGTATATACGCTGCCGGGCTTCAGGACCTCTGACACCCTCCCACCACCATGTGGCGGTGTCTTCTGGGCTGAATCCACAGAAATTGGACAACTTTCCACTTTCCCTGATTGAGGCAGGCAGGGTCTCCCTGCAGCCCACAACCATCCCACGGGACTCAAGGCGTGCCGTCAACTGAAAGTTCACTGACGCTTCTGAGCCCTCTGCCTCCCTCCTCCTTTGAAAGACAGGTCCTTGTCTTCTGGAAGAGGTGCTGTGGCATTTTCTCTGCACACCCAGTCTCGTTCCGGAGAATGAGAC
>NW_022301332.1:0-1449 GCF_002776525.5 Piliocolobus tephrosceles | reverse complement strand
AATAATAACAATAATTATAATAATAATTCTAATAGTAATAATAATAGTAATACAATGTATAAAGCACAAGAATATATACAAGCAAATGTATAATAATACATAAATTAAGATACGTATGCATGTATATATAAATATGCAATTTACTAATTAGTGTTTATTTATGTTTGAAACGTTCAGCATGTATTTATATTAAAAAAAAAAAAAAATAATAAAGTTAAGTGGTACGCAAAGAAATAAGTACATGATAAACATAAAAAACACATACGTTTAATAAAAATTGTGTATTAACACTTTTAAATATATTAGAATGACAGGAAAAATTTAGTTATAAATAAAAAAATAAATTCGATTTGCCTTAGTAAAATAAGACACAAATTTAAATTTTTGTTTTATATTTTTGTATATTTTATTATATTTTATAAGCTTACTACTATTGTGTTTATTTTTTATAAGTTTTTATGTAATTTTTTTTACGGTTTACTCTGTGTACAATTTATATATTGTGAATTACTTTAAAACTTAAATTAACAATTCAGTAAAATGCCCTATTGTAAAAACGTTATATTATATGTTACGCGATATATGTTCCAAAACAGAGAACTGTAGCTGATAAAACAATAATAGAATGTTTTTTTCTTTTATTAAAATATTATACCTTATTGTTATTGCTTAACTTTGCTTATTTATAATACACAATATTGTATATATGTTTAATGCTTTTTTTTTTTTTTTTTTTTTTGTTTTTATATGTGTTAAAACAATTGCTGCTGTACTAAATGTATATACAAATAAAAAAACATGAGAAATGTAATAAATTTAATAAAATATTTAATATGCGATTTCATGTAATATTACGAAACCGATCATATAAAATATAACAATAAACTGTTATTAAATTCGAAAAATTAGTAAAACAATAAAAATGTAAAAAAAAAAAAAAAAATTAATCATTTTATAATTTTAATATTATATATAATAAATCATATAATATTAAGAATTATACATATATACATCAGATGTAAAGGTTTATAATAAAGAACATAAATTAAATATAAAAAAATAAAAATAAAAATTTTCAATTTAATAAAAAACAAAATAACACATTTTATTGTATTGTGTACATTGCAATTCACGATATATATATTTTTATTTTTTTTTCTTAAAAAATTGAGACTCATAATTAAATATGTGATGTGAAAACGGTTTTTATTAAAATATATATATATATGTTAACATTTTTAAAACGTCGTAATAATAAAGTGGAAAAAACAAAAAGTTTTGTATTAGGGCTTATATTTCACATATATAATGATGTATATATAAAAATCAGTAAATTTGTTAAATATAAAAATAATTGCTTATGTTTTAAATTGAAAATTTTATATTGAAAAAAAAAAATTAAGAATAAATATAATAAAAAAAAATGTAAAAAATAAACATTTCAAATAA
>NW_022301331.1:3219-4293 GCF_002776525.5 Piliocolobus tephrosceles | reverse complement strand
CCCCCACCGGCTGTCTAGTCTGCTTCAAGTTCTTTTTGGAAGTTCCTGGTTGGGATGGTGGCATCCACTGAGGCTCTCATTAACCCCTCTGTGACAGTGAACATGGGCACTACACCTGGACCAAGACCCAACTGGGGTCAAGAGACTCACATTGTGAAATCTACAGGCCAGCTCTGTGTGGCTCTGGCACTGTGCATGTTGCCTGGAAGTTGTGGGATGCTGTTCGTAGCCCGAGGGCAGCACCCACCCTCCCTCGCACACCCCTTGACTTGGTTACAAACACATGTTTGAGCTCTGTGCTCCCCTCCCTGTTCCCTCATCATAGAATGATTGACAGGCTGTCATTTGACATTTCCGATGGCCCATAGGAGAGCTGTGAGCACCACATGAAGGACACACCGGGACGTAGTCCAGCTCCAGGGTGCATCCACTACAAAGAAAAGCTTGCCTGAGGGCTGTTTGTTTCAGAAGCTGGGTAAGGATGAAGTATAGCAGGGAGCACGGAACAGAATTGTGATTCATTTTCTCTTATTATCAGGCCCTGCCAAAGACACATCCTGCTTTCTAACATCACACTGCTGGGTGAATGCACAAGCATTTCCTAGCTGTGTGGCTTTGGTCAAGTTACTTGACTTCTCTGTGCTGCAGTTTCCTCACATTTAAAACAGCAACAGTAATGAATGACAATGATAACTTGGTAGAGCTGTGGAAATCATTAGAAAGGTTAAATGTCTTAAGACTAGAGTGCTCAGAATGAGGTCTAACATGCTAGAAAAGTTAACTCTTACCATGAATATTTTAAAGTCACATAAAGATACAACCCTGGCCAGGTGCAGTGGCTAATGCCTGTAATCCCAGCACTTTGGGAGGCTGAAGCGGGTGGATCACTTGAGGTTAGGAGTTCGAGACCAGCCTGGCCAACATGGTGAAACCCTGTCTCTACTAAATACAAAAATTAGCTGGACATCGTGGTGTGCGCCTGTCATCTCAGCTACTCGGGAGGCTGAGGCAGGAGAATGGCTTGAACCCAGGAGGCAGAGGTTGCAGTGAGCCGAGATCATGCCACTGCACTCC
>NW_022301331.1:0-3119 GCF_002776525.5 Piliocolobus tephrosceles | reverse complement strand
AAAAAAAAAAAAAAAAAAAAAAAAAAGATGCATGGAAGGCCTTAGAGACTTCTGGGAAGAAAAGGGGATGTGCTGGGAGGAGAGAGACGGGAATGGATGTGATACTGAATTCCTTCCCTTCTTCTAGCTTTTGTGTATGTCACGTGCCCAGTGCTGTGTGAAGATGTGGGATTGCCCAAATATGAAACAGTCTCTGCTTCTGAGGTTTCACAGTTTAGCGGGGGAACATACAAGCGTCATAAAACATCTCAATGCAGTGGCCTATGTGCTGTATCCGAGGTCTTTAAAGATGGCCATGGGAAGCAACTGCCTGGCGGGAAGGCTTTGAAAGGCAGGATGTCACAGGGTGAGGAGGAGTTCAGCAGTGGGGAGAGACGAGGACATCTCGGATGGAGGATGGAGAGGGGAAGAAGGAGAGAAGGTGTGGAAGAGCTTGGGCTGCTCAGCCGAGGGAAAAGTTGCCTGTAGTGGAGCAGAGACAGGTGAAGGTGACGTCTCCACAGGCCAGCTGGCACCAGGCTGCCCAGAGTCCTGAAACGCCAAGCTGGGAGTTGGGACTTCACACTGACGGCGAAGGGCAAAGGACAGGGCCGAGATGTGATCGGATGCAGCGTCTGGGAAGACTTCTCTGACTTCACGGCGATGCAGAGAATGTGTCAGAACAGGGCAGAAAATGGGGCTGGCGAGCAAACCCTCACGAGGCTCCTTCACTGTCGGGGTGTGGGGCCCCTTTCCCTTCCTGCTTAGATCCTCGTTACTCAAAGCGAGGTCTGTGGAGTGGCGGGGCTCGCCAGAGCCAGCACCACCTGCGAGCCGACAGAGATGCAGCGTCTCAGGCCCCCTCCAGACCTGCCTTTCAACAAGATCCCCAGGGCCCTCGAAGCGACTGGGCCACATGGCACATTTAGGTTCTGAGTGTTTGGCCCTCACTCTGTGGCTGGAAGGTGGAGTTGAAGGAATAAGCAGAGCACAGGGCTTTTGGGCTGAGGGATGCTGGACCCCTGCAACGTTGGGACTGCTCATCTGTGGCTTTCTCCCACGGCTTCTCTCAGTCAGGGCATTCGTACCTGCCAACCAGCACACAGACGTGTTTCCAGATGTTTCTCTGCTCATTGAGTGCTTAAAAATCGTCATTATCAGATTCTCATGTCCAGCCTAAGGCCACGTGGAAAGTTATAAGCTGTTCCCGCAGTTCCTATCCTGGCAGGACTTCTGCATTACATTAACAGCCCCACTCATGGTCCTGATTTTCCAAGCCTTTTTCTACTCTACCCTTCCAGAAGTTTCTAAACTTGCCTCTAGGTCTTTTTTAGGGGGCGGGGAGGATCTTTTAAAAAAATTCTTTAATTTGCCAGCACCCTTGCAGTTCATAAACAAACAAGAAGAAAGCCTTCCTCCTTGTCTAGGATGTAGGCATATTAACCTCAGAGAAACAAGACTGTGGATCTTGGGAGAAGGAAAAGCCACATCCTGATATTGGGGTGCTGCTTTCCCCTGGCTCACACCCAAAGGCCAATGCATAAGAGCTAACCATTGTATTGCCCCAAATAAGTAGGCCTCTAGGCTTCAAAGACTTTTTTTTGGAGACAGGGTCTGGCTGTTGCCCAGGCTGGAGTGCAGTGGCACAATCTCGGCTGACTATAGCCTCTGCCTCCCGGACTCAAGCGATCCTCCCACCTCAGCCTCCTGAGTAGCTGGGACTACAGGTGCACACCACAATGCCCAGCTAATTGTTTCTTTTTTTTTTTTTTCCTTTGGTAGAGATGGGGTTTTCCCATATTGCCCAGACTGGTCTCAAACTCCTATTCCAAGACCAGCCTGTTGCAGGTTGGGCTGTCTACATGCAGAGATGGAGTTTCCGAGCAATCTAGGCCAATGAAGGGTAGGGGAAAGCAGGGCTGAATAGAGGTAGATTTTGAATTGCACCTGAGACCTCACAAAGCTTCAGCCAACCTAGTGGTGGGGCTCATCCACCTCCTTGCTTTGGGTGTCTTGGGAGAGTGGCGCATCTAATGGCAAGTGGGGAAGTCAGGCCCCACCTCCCACCCCCACCGGCTGTCTAGTCTGCTTCAAGTTCTTTTTGGAAGTTCCTGGTTGGGATGGTGGCATCCACTGAGGCTCTCATTAACCCCTCTGTGACAGTGAACATGGGCACTACACCTGGACCAAGACCCAACTGGGGTCAAGAGACTCACATTGTGAAATCTACAGGCCAGCTCTGTGTGGCTCTGGCACTGTGCATGTTGCCTGGAAGTTGTGGGATGCTGTTCGTAGCCCGAGGGCAGCACCCACCCTCCCTCGCACACCCCTTGACTTGGTTACAAACACATGTTTGAGCTCTGTGCTCCCCTCCCTGTTCCCTCATCATAGAATGATTGACAGGCTGTCATTTGACATTTCCGATGGCCCATAGGAGAGCTGTGAGCACCACATGAAGGACACACCGGGACGTAGTCCAGCTCCAGGGTGCATCCACTACAAAGAAAAGCTTGCCTGAGGGCTGTTTGTTTCAGAAGCTGGGTAAGGATGAAGTATAGCAGGGAGCACGGAACAGAATTGTGATTCATTTTCTCTTATTATCAGGCCCTGCCAAAGACACATCCTGCTTTCTAACATCACACTGCTGGGTGAATGCACAAGCATTTCCTAGCTGTGTGGCTTTGGTCAAGTTACTTGACTTCTCTGTGCTGCAGTTTCCTCACATTTAAAACAGCAACAGTAATGAATGACAATGATAACTTGGTAGAGCTGTGGAAATCATTAGAAAGGTTAAATGTCTTAAGACTAGAGTGCTCAGAATGAGGTCTAACATGCTAGAAAAGTTAACTCTTACCATGAATATTTTAAAGTCACATAAAGATACAACCCTGGCCAGGTGCAGTGGCTAATGCCTGTAATCCCAGCACTTTGGGAGGCTGAAGCGGGTGGATCACTTGAGGTTAGGAGTTCGAGACCAGCCTGGCCAACATGGTGAAACCCTGTCTCTACTAAATACAAAAATTAGCTGGACATCGTGGTGTGCGCCTGTCATCTCAGCTACTCGGGAGGCTGAGGCAGGAGAATGGCTTGAACCCAGGAGGCAGAGGTTGCAGTGAGCCGAGATCATGCCACTGCACTCC
>NW_022301330.1:408-4064 GCF_002776525.5 Piliocolobus tephrosceles | reverse complement strand
TTTTTTTTTTCTTCCCATTACTAACGGAAGAAATCAAGAAGCGCCAGGCAGAAGGGCCCTACTCCCACCAATCAGAGCCCAGCCGAAGGCCAAAGCAGGAAATGCGGCTGTGGGACACGCGGTGACAACCCCTCGCCCCCTGGGACCCGCCGGCCGGGGGCAGAGGTCGGTGAGGCCGCTGCGCGACAGCTCGGGCCCGCGCCTTTCGCTTTCTCCCGCCCAGCAAGTGAGAGGATAAATCACGGGGCAGGGCAGTGCGCCCCCAGCAACCTCGCACCCACGCACAGACCCCCACTACAGGCGCGTCCCAGGCAGAGTCCACCCAGACGAGTCACAGGGCGGTGCACAGCCCCACTTGCAGGGCAGCCAGTACCCACGCGCGGGTCCACGCAGCCACCTATATAAGTGACAAAACACTCAGGAAGCCATCACGCGGGGCCAGGAAAGAGCCCTCACCCAGAGTCACGGACTCCCTCCTCTGAGGGTCCGGGCAGTCCCCTTGGTGAGTCTGGGGAAGCAGTCTCACTGCGAGGGAGGGCCGGGAGGGCGTTGGAGTCTCCACACGCGGTGACCCAGACTCCGTTCCATGAGTGGGTCCATGCAGGGCCCACTCTGCCGCGCCGGGACCAGCCAGGCCGCGGAGGACCGGGCAGAAGCCAGCGCCAGGGTCCATGCAGTCCCCTCCGCGGCACACGCGGGGAGCCGCGGAGCAGTGGGACTGGACCTCACCCGCAGGGCGCCCGGGACCCCCGCGCTGGCCCACACGCTATCGCAGCAGACGCGAAGCCCCCGGTGCCACCCGAGGCGGAGACAAAGCCCAGGCGCACGGACCCGGGATCCCGACCCCGGACCCTGCGGAGCCCAGCTCCGAGCCGCCACGCCCGGCGCAGAGACCCCCGCCCGGTCCGGAGACCCCGTCGCCCCTCGCTCAGTCTCACCTCGGGCCGCCGCCTCCCAGCGCTAGCTCCTGGCCGCCGCCCCTGGGCCGACTAGAGCGCAGCTGAGCAGCCGACAGAGACGCGGCAGCCTCGACAAAGGAGTCCGGGGCGGGGCCGCCGCCGCCGCCGCCGCTTCAGCACCTGTTCCCCGCTCAGGATCCCGCTCGGATCAAGGAGCTGCAGCTGGCGCTGGGCTGAGGCCGGGACACACACAATGCAGGTGTAGAGGGCCCCGTCCGCCGCTCGCCGCCTGCCGCCCGCCGCCCGCCGCCCGCCGCCCCGCCCCCAGCGGAGCCGGGCGCCCAGGGCCCGCCCCGCGGACAACGGGGAGCGAGCTGTGCAGAGAGGGCGGGGCCTTAGGTAACATAGGGAGGTTGGGCCTTAGGCCTTAGGTAACATAGCATATGGTTGTAATCCCAGCTACTCAGGAGACTGAGGCAGGAGAATCACTTGAACCCAGGAGGCGGAGGTTGCAGTGAGCCGAGATCGTGCCACTGCACTTCAGCCTGGCGACAGAGTGAGACTCCATCTCAAAAATAAATAAATAAATAAATAAATAAATAAATAAATAAATAAAGCCCCTTGAATGTAAGAAATGTGGTAAAACATTTATTCTTTCCCATTCCCTCATAAACATGAAAGAGCTCACACTGCAGAGAAACCTTAAGAATGTAGGAAATGTGGTCAAGCCTTCAGATTTTTCTGTTTGTGAAAATTTGGGAGGCATCAGACCGGAGAAAAGCCTTTTGAATTTAAATTTGTGGTAAAGCCTTCAGTTGTGTTAGTTCCTTTGGATGACATCAGCTCATTCCTGAGAAAAACCCTATGAATGTCCAGATGTGGGAATGTTTCATTTCTCTCATACCCACTCAAGGACATCTGAAAATGCACACTGCAGCTGGCTGGACCTTGTAAATACAAGAACGTACACAGGATTAAAACTCTTAATAGTTTAGAAACTGCAAGAATATTTTCAGTTTTAACATTCACTTGAAAAGTCATGTGAAATCTCCCACTGGAAAGAAATTCTGTAAGTGAAGCTTTTCTAATTTGGAAAGCCTGATGCAAATTAATTATGGTTCAGTGCTTGAAAAAAATGTATGAAATGTTACACAAGTTACACTTAGCCAGTGTGTGGGCTTTTCTTATCACTGCTGCTTATCAGCATGCCAAAAGTTGAATCTTCAGACTCAAGTCTTGCCGGCCTTACCCCAGGAAGATGGAGTGGCACTCTCTGGAGGATTAGATGGTCTCCATCAATGTGGGTCGATGGGCTCCTGAACTCTTTCCTGTAACCATGCAGAGAGTCTACACTGCCAGTGATCATGTGCCTCAACTCTTTAGATGTAGAATCTCAAAATATTCAAAATATTCTGAAACAGTTTCCATTGAAAGGAAAGAGAAAAGAGGTCAGGTGCCACGCTGCGGTCAAGAGAACTAGTAGATGGCTCACAAGAACACTCTGTCGCTACTGTCTGTGCCTCTGTCACAACAAATATCCTGATCCTTTAGTTTTAAGGGTACAGGGCCATTTTCCTCCCTTTCTTACTGGTAGTTCTCAAGATAACTGTATGATATGCTGGGAATGCAATATCCTGATAATCAGGTGACATTGGTCAGAACAGCCCAGGCTCTGTTAGAGTCCCTGCTCAAAACAGAATGTCCTTTAATGCTTGTGTCCAGCAAACCACATCGTGTGAGAAAACCCAAGGGGGGTTCCTTTCTGGGGTCCCTCAGTTGTAGTGCAAGTGAAGCATTTACAGTCAGAACGCCATCCATCTGCTCTGGGTAGCTTTCTTGATCTTGCGGTAGTGGTTCATATTGAATCCCAGACTTCTGTTGTCTTCTGTTTGCTGTTTGTAAGTAATAAATTCACTTCCTGGAATTTATGTATGAATGTGTTTGGTCTCATTGTACTCAGAAATGTTGGTAGCCATTGCACAGTGAACCTGCCTCATAATTGGTGAAAACACTTATGGCCCCCTTATGCCACAGCAAGGAGGTTAATTCAATCAAACATAAACTTCATGTTCATAAAACCCTGTAGCACAATTATTACCATGTGGGAGGCCTTTAACAATGGTGATGCTGATTTGAAGAACTCTGAAGGAAGAAATTGACACAAATGGGTTGGGTACATGGGAGTCAGTGACAGCTTAAAGCAACCCTCACTCCCCTCTGCCTAAAAAATGTGGAGAGGCTGGGCGTGGTGGCTCAGGCCTGTAATCTGAGCACTTTGGGAGGCCGAGGTAGGCAGATCACAAGGTCAGGGGTTCAAGACCAGCCTGACCAACATGGGGAAGCCACATTTCTACTAAAAATACAAAAATTAGCTGGGCGTGGTGGCAGGCACTTGTAATTCCAGCTACTTGGGAGGCTGAGGCAGGAGAATTGCTTGAACCTGGGAGGCGGAGGTTGCAGGGAGTCAAGACCATGCCACTGCACTCCAGCCTGGGTGACAGGGCAAGACTCCGTCTCAGGAAAAAAAAAAAAGTGGGTAAGAACTGAAACAGGTTTAAAATTTCACCTAATTGGAAATGCAAAGTTTACAAAAATAATATTTAAAATAAAAGGTTCAGTGAGCGCTCATTGAAATTTATGCCTCCACAAAATAGGTTGTGATTAACTTCCACATTTGTTGAAAGCCACCAAAGTTGGGAAGCTTCCGTGTCTGAAATTCACATGTGGCTCAAATAAGAATCATCCCAGGCCGGGCGC
>NW_022301330.1:0-308 GCF_002776525.5 Piliocolobus tephrosceles | reverse complement strand
ATTGAAATTTATGCCTCCACAAAATAGGTTGTGATTAACTTCCCCATTTGTTGAAAGCCACCAAAGTTGGGAAGCCTCCGTGTCTGAAATTCACATGTGGCTCAAATAAGAATCATCCCTGGGGATACCCCAAAGTTTAAATATGGTATCCCCTGTGATATTATGAGGAATTACTGTACATAAAACAGATTGTCTTCCTTTAACTCTGAAAATCATATTATCTTGCCTAAATTCTCCATAGCGCATTGCTCTGCAGTATCCTATAGTGGACATAGGTTTCCTGACCAATGAGCACTAAAATTAAATGT
>NW_022301328.1:0-7502 GCF_002776525.5 Piliocolobus tephrosceles | reverse complement strand
TTCCTGTCTATGTCTTTATTTCCCTTTTTACCTGACAGTTTCACCAGATATAGAATTGGTAGTTGACAGCTCTTTTCTTTCTAGCACTTTGAAAAATGTTATGCTACTTCCTCCTGACCTCCAGATGAGAAATCTCCTGTCATTTATCTTTATTTACTTATTTTTTCCCGCTCAGGAAAGGAAGAATGCTGGCATCTAAAGTGGTGTTCTGCTATGAGTAACGCTTGTTTCTCTCTGGCTGCTTTCATGTTATTTTCATTTTCTTTAGCTTTTAAAAGTGTTTTTTATTTATTTGTTTGTTTGTTTTAAGATGGAGTTTCGCTCTTGTTGCCTAGGCTGGAGTGCAATGGCGTCATCTCGGCTCACCACAACCTCCGCCTCCCAGGTTCAAGAGATTCTCCTGCCTCAGCCTCACGAGTAGCTGGGATTACAGGCATGCACCACCACACCTGACTAATTTTGCATTTTTAGTAGAGACAGGGTTTCACCATGTTGGTCAGGCTGCCCTTGAACTCCCAAACTCAGGTGATCCACCCACCTTAGCCTCCCAAAAGTGCTGGGATTACAGGTGTGAGCCACCATGCCCGGCAAAAGTTTTATTATAATAGACATGGACTTCTTTGAATTTATCCTCTTTGAGGTTCCCTCTGCTTCTTGGATTTGTAGGTTGGTGACCTTTGCCAAATTTGGGACATTTCATTCATTATTTCTTCAAATACTCTTTTGGCCTCATTGCCTTTCTCTTTTTTTTTTTTTTTTTTTTTTTTTTGAGGGGGAGTCTCGCTCTGTCGCCCGGACTGGAGTGCAGTGGCCAGATCTCAGCTCACTGCAAGCTCTGCCTCCCGGGTTTATGCCATTCTCCTGCCTCAGCCTCCGGAGTAGCTGGGACTACAGGCGCCCGCCACCTCGCCCGGCTAGTTTTTGTATTTTTAGTAGAGACGGGGTTTCACCATGTTAGCCAGGATGGTCTCGATCTCCTGACCTTGTGATCCGCCCGTCTTGGCCTCCCAAAGTGCTGGGATTACAGGCTTGAGCCACCGCGCCCGGCCTCATTGCCTTTCTCTTGTCGTGGGACTTCCATGGTATGAATACTGGGTGATACGGTTTGGCTCTGTGTCCTCATCCAATTTTCATGTAGAATTGTAATCCTCACATTTCAGGGGAAAGACCTAGTGGGAGGTGATTGGATCATGGGGGCAGATTTTCCCCATGCTGTTCTCTTGATAACTAGTGAGTTCTCACAAGATCTGATGGTTAAAAAGTGTAGCACTTCCCCTCTTTGTGTGCTCTCTCTCTCTCTCCTGCCACCATGTAAGACGTGCCTTGCTTCTCCTTCCCCTTCCACCATGATTGAATTGTAAGTTTCCTGAGGCTTCCCCAGTCATGTGGAACTGAGTCAATTAAATCTCTTTTCTTTATAAATTACTTAGTCTCAGGTAGTTCTTTATAGCAGTGTGAAAACAAATGAATAAGGCTGGGCGTGGTGGCTCATGCCTGTAATCTCAGCACTTTGGGAGGCCGAGGCTGGTGGATCACCTGAGGTCAGGATTTTGACACCAGCCTGACCAACGTGAAGAAACCCCGTCTCTACTAAAAATACAAAATTAAAAATACAAAAAAAAATAGCCAGGCATGGTAGCAGGCGCCTGTAGTCCCAGCTACTCAGGAGGCTGAGGCAGGAGAATAGCATGAAGCTGGGAGGCAGAGCTTGCAGTGAGCCGAGATCACACCACTGCACTCCAGGCTGGGCAACAGAGCAAGACTCCATCTGAAAAAATAAATAAATAAATAAATAAATAAATAAATAAATAAATAAATAAATAAACAAAATTAGCCAGGCATCATGACTCATGCCTGTAATCCCAGCTACTTGGGAGGCTGAGGCAGGAGAATTGTTTGAACCTGGGAAGTGGAGGTTGTGGTGAGCCAAGAGCCACACCATTGCACTCCAGCCTAGGCAACAGAATGAAACGCCGTCTCAAAAAAAAAGAAAAAAAAGAACGAAAAAAAGAAAAAGAAAACGAACAAATACACTGGGTCTTTTGTTGTTGTCTCACAGGTTTTCGAAGCTCTGTTCAATATTTTCTGCCAGTTTTCACTCCTTTATTCATATTGGGTGAATTTTACTGATCTGTCTTCAAAAGTTAACTGATTCTATCTTCTGTCATCTCCATTCTACTATTGAGCCCATCCAGTGAGAGTTTTTTTTTTTTTTTTTTTTTTTTTTTTTCAGTGTTTTTTTCTTTTTTCCCAAGCTGGAGTGCAATGGTACAGTCTTGGCTCACTGCAACCTCTGCCTCCCAGGTTCAAGTGATTCTCCTGCCTCAGCCTCCCAAGTAGCTGGAATTACAGGCATGCTCTGCCACACCTGGCTAGTTTTTGTATTTTTAGTAGAGACAGGGTTTCACCATGTTGGCCAGGCTGGTCTTGAACTCCTGACCTCAAGTAATCTGCCCGCCTCGGCCTCCCAAAGTGCTGGGATTACGGGTGTGAGCCACCACACCAGGCCCCAGTGAGATTTAAAAAAAAAATTTTTTTTTTTTGTTATTTTGTTGTTGTTAATAGAAATGGGGTCTCACCATTTTTCTCAGGCTAGCCTCTAATACCTGGGCTCCCCACCTCGGCCTCCCAATTCTGGGATTACAGGTGTGAGCTACTGCCCCCAGCCCTGGTTTTTATTTCTGTTATTGCACTTTTCAGTTCTATATTTGCCTTTTTTTGTATTAATAATTTCTATTTCTTTGCTGAGATTTTTCTGTTTTCTTATTTGTTCCAAGAGAATTTGTAGAATTTGTAGTTGATTGTTGAAACTTTTTATGATGGCTGCTTTAAAACCCTTGTCAGATAATTCCATCATCTGAGTCGTCTTTCAACAAACTTTTTAAAAAAATTTGCATGTCATCCTTGCACAGGGGCCATGCTAATCTTCTCTGTATCATTCCAGTTGTAGTGTATGTGCTGCCAAAGCGAGCACATCTGAGTCATCCTGATGTTGGTGTGAGTTGGTTATCTTTTCGTATTCAAGTTGTGATTTTCTTGGTTCTTAGTATAATGTGTAATTTTCTATTGTATTCTGGCAATTTGTTTTTAATTAAAATTTTACAATGGCCAAAAATTGTGTGTATATATATATAGTACAATATAATGTTTTGAAATATATATACACTGTGGAATGGCTAAATTGAGCTAATTAACATGTATTACCTCACATATTTATCATGTTTTTGTGAGAATACTTGAAATCTATTCCCTTAGCAATTTATTTTATTTTATTTATTTATTTATTTATTTGAGACAGGGTCTCACTTTGTTGCACAAGCTGGTGTGCAGTGGTGCAATCTGGGTTCATCTCAGCCTTGACCTCCCAGGCACAGGTGATCCTCCCATTTCATCCTCCTGAGTAGCTGGGACTACAGGCACCTGTCACCATGCCTGACTAATTTTTGTATTTTTTGTGGAGACAGGGTTTCTCCACATTGTCCAGGCTGGTCTTGAACTGTTGGGCTCAAGTGATCCTCCCGCCTCGGCCTCCCAAAGTGCTAGCATTACAGGCATGAGCCACTGCACCCAACCAGCAATTTTCAAGAATACAACACCACCAGGCACACGGTGGCTCATGACTGTAATCCCAGCACATTGGGAGGCCAAAGCAGAAAGATCACTTGAGCCCAGGAGTTTGAGACCAGGCTGGGCAACATAGCAAGAATTCGTCTCTACAAATAAAAAAATCAGCTGGGCGTGGTGGCACGCACTTGTGGTCCCAGCTACTCAGGAAGCTGAGGCAGGAAGATCACTTGAGCCCAGGAGATCGAGGCTGTAGTAAGCTGTGATTGTGCCACTACACTCCAAAGACACAGGGAGACCCTGTCTCTATTAAAAAAAAAAAAACAAAAACAAAAAGAATACAATACATTACTTTTTTTTTTTTTTTTTTTTGAGACGGTGTACAACTCTGCCGCCCAGGCTGGAGTGCAGTGGCCGGATCTCAGCTCACTGCAAGCTCCACCTCCCGGGTTCACGCCATTCTCCTGTCTCAGCCTCCCGAGTAGCTGGGACTACAGGCGCCCGCCTTGTCGCCCGGCTAGTTTTTTGTATTTTCTATTAGAGACGGGGTTTCACCGTATTAGCCAGGATGGTCTCGATCTCCTGACCTTGTGATCCGCCCGTCTCGGCCTCCCAAAGTGCTGGGATTACAGGCTTGAGCCACTGCACCCGGCCTACAATACATTACTCTTAACTGTAGTCACTGTGTTGTACAATAGATCTCACTTATTCCTACTATCTAATTGAAATATTGTATCCTTCACCAACATCTCCCCAACCCCCTTCACCCCCAGCCCCTAGTAACCACCATTCTACTCTCTGCTTTTATGACTTCAACTTTTTTAGATTCCACATGTGAGACCATGTGGTATTTGTCTTTCTGTGCCCGGCTTATTTCCTTATATACCGTCCTCCAGGTTCATGATATAGTTTCCTTTGGTTATGTATCTAGTACTGGATCATATGGTAATTCTATTAAATTTGTGTGTGTGTGTGTGAGATAGGATCTTGCCCTCTCCCCCAGGCTGGAGTGCAGTGGTGTGATCAATCACAGCTCACTACAGCCTCCACCTCCTGGGGTCAAGTGATCCTCTTGCCTCAGCCTCCCAAGTAACTGGAATTACAGGCGTGTGCCACCATGCCCAGCTAATATTTGTATTTTTTGTAGAGACAGGGTCTTGCTATGTTGCCCAGGCTGGTCTTTACTTCCTGGGCTCAAGTGATACTCCCTCCTTACCCTCCCAAAGTCCTGGGATTACAGGTGTGAGCTACTGTGCCTGGCCTATTTTTAATTTTTTGAGGTGCATCCTGGTCTATTATGTTAGGAGACTCAGAGTCCTATTTAAGTCTTTTATTTTAGCAGGCAGTCACTCTATTTAGGTTTATCATGTAGGTTTTGGCCTAGTTTTTCTGCTGTGTTTCTAATGGCGGTTTAGTCTTCAGAGCCTTTGTGGTGTTATTTTTGTCTGTTTGGTCTATCTGGTACCTCTGAGGCGCCCACTTGTCTCTGCTTGGTGCTGCCTGAGGGAACAGGAGAGATTTCTACAGGCCAGGTCTCCACGTCTTTCTTTCTTTCTTTTTTTGACAGAGTCTCACTCTGTCACCTAGGATGAAGAAGAGTGGTGTGATCATGGCTCAATGCAGCCTCGACCTCCTGGGCTCAAGTGATCCCCCTGCCTTAGCCTCTCGAGTAGCTGGGATCACAGGCGCATGACGTCACGCCTGGTTAATTTTTAATTTTTGGTAAAGACAAGGTCTCCTCATGTTGCCCAGACTGGTCTCAAACTCCTGGGCTCAAACAATACTCCTGCCTCAGCCTCCCAAAGTGCTAGGAGTACAGGAAGGAGCCACCGTGCCCAGCCTCTGGGTGTTTCTTGATGGTGGGGCGATGTGATGAGATCCCCCTACCGGTGCCTTCTGGCTGCCCAGGTGTCTCTGCAGGGAAGCGGAATCCCAGGCCTGCAAGGCCAGTGGGGCTTCCTGGGCCAGGATGCTTGTTGTAGCTGGGTCCCTTTTACTGGTTCTGCCTGTTTGCCCTAGTGCCTCTGAGCAGGAGAGGGGTTTTCTCAGTCTGGTCACCTGCTGTGGTTATATCATTTTTGCCAGTTTCACCTACTAGTCCCAAGCCTCCTGTTGGGAGAAGGGAGTCTGGAGTCTTCAAGGCACCTAAGGTAAGGGATTGTCTAGGCCTGGCCTCTTGCTACAGCTGTGTCTTTTTGATGCAATACAGGTTCTCTCTGTCGGCCTGGGCAGGGTGGGGTCGGGGGGAGGTCCCTTATTGGGGAGGGGTATCCCTGGCCCTGTGGAGAAGGACAGCACTTCTCATGACCACTTACTGTTAGTGGGTTCCCGATCCACCCTCTCACTGTTGGTGTTGGGTTTGCCTCACGTTATCAGAGGGACTTCCCTTTCATCCAGGGGAGGAACTAGCCTATTAGGGCTGCCTTCCATGGCTTGGATCAGGGTTAGGAAATGCTGGGCTTGAGTTGCCTTCTTCTGGTGAGTGGGGGGACATAAGATGCCCTGTAGTAGTGCTGTTTTTCCAGTCTTGGAATCCTAAATGAGCTAACTTTCTTTTTCTTTCTTTCTTTTTTTTTTTCATTTGAGATGGAGTTTCACTCTTGTTGCCCAGGCTGGAGTGCAATGGCGTGACCTTGGCTCACCGCAACCTCCACCTCCCGGGTTCAAGCGATTCTCCTGCCTCAGCCTCCCAAGTAGCTGGGATTACAGGCATGTGCCACCATGCCCAGCTAATTTTGTATTTTTAGTAGAGATGGGATTTCTCCATGTTGGTTAGACTGATCTCAAACTCCTGACCTTAGGTGATCTGCCTGCCTTGGCCTCCCAAAGTGCTGGGATTACAGGTGTGAGCCACTGTACCTGGCCAAGGAGTTCAGTTTCTTCTTACTGCCATTCATAGTTTCCCTTTGGTTGTCTCTTGTACTATTTCCAGGGTTGATAGTTGTGCTCAGCAGGAAGGAGCAGGGAGAAATAGGTCTATGTTACCTCATCCAGACTGGAAATCTCTATTTTTTAGCCACCAATGCCTCTCAGGTCTGACCTTAACCCAAGCCTCTGTTAACTATTCCATCAACAATGCCTACTCCTTTTTTTTTTTTTTTTTTTTTTTTTTTTTAGACAGAGTGTCACTCTATGGCCCAGGCCGAGTGCAGTGGCGCAATCTCGCCTCATTGCAAGCTCCGCCTCCTGGGTTAACGCCATTCTCCTGCTGAAAGAACACATTCCTCAGCCCTGGGCCCAGTACAAACATATATCTCAACTTCCTGGGCCCAACACAAACACATTCACACAATTCACACATTCCTCAGCCCTGGGCCCAGTACAAACACATTCCTCCATATATCTCAACTTCCTGGGCCCAGTACAAACACACCATATATCTCAACTTTGGAAAAACACCACCTGGAGAGACCCCCAATAAGGTCACAACCGTTTATGGCTTTGCTGAAAGTGCGGGAACCAATAGAAAACTGCTAAAGGTATAACTTAAAATGTTAACCAATTGTAATGCTGTAACCAAAAGAATTCCCTTGTTCCTCTATAACCTGTTTACGTCGGGCTATAAAAAGCAAGCACATGCATCGTTTGAGGCCCTCTTGTATGTTGAGGAACGGAAGGACCAAGTTCGAACTTGCAGTAAAGATCCTTGCCGCTTGGCTTTGACTCTGGACTCTGGTGGTCTTCTTTGGGGAATAAACGGTCTGGGCATGACATTGCCTCAGCCTCCCCAGTAGCTGGTACTACAGGTGCTTGCCACCACACCCGGCTAATTTTTTTTTTTTTTTTTTTTTTGTATTTTTAGTAGAGACGGGGTTTCATTGAGTTAGCCAGGATGGTCTCGATCTCTTGACCTTGTGATCCACCCGCCTCAGCCTCCCAAAGTGCTGAGCTTACAGGCCTGAGTCACCATGCCTGGCCCTTTTTTTTTTTTTTTTTTT
>NW_022301327.1:0-1279 GCF_002776525.5 Piliocolobus tephrosceles | reverse complement strand
TACGTGCTGAGATTTGGTTAACAGTTTACAGTATCACTTTTGGGATTTTGCATAGAACCTAGGTTCATGCAAGACAATCCTCACATATAGTTTCAGAAAGAAATGGATAACACATGGTTACTTATGGAGAAATAGCTTATTCATTCCTTTTACTCAACCAGGACATTTAATTAAAAGGTTTTTTACTGGCCCAGTGTGTTTCCAGTGTGTTCCTCAGCCCCCCGGTGACTGGAATTACATGTGCCCATCACCACGCCTGGCTAATTTTTGTACTTTTAGTAGAGATGGGGTTTTGCCATGTTGGCCAGGCTGGTCTCAAACTCCTGACCTCGTGATCCACCCACCTGGGCCTCTCAAAGTGCTGGGATTACAGGCGTGAGCCACTGCGCCCAGCCGGTAACTAGTTTTCTATCCAACAAAGATTGGACACAACTAATAGGCACTATTCTGGGTGCTATGTAAAGGTGATCAACTTGCGTCTTCAAGTTGCTTACAGTTTAGGGAGGGGGACAGGGTAGTGTATTACTATAATTTACTGTGGTAAGTGCTATGATGGAGGAAGGCTTGAAGGGCCATGAAGCATGAACAAGAGACACTAAAAGAAGTATGCCTTACATAATTGCTGTGGTAACTAGTGTTTTGTTTTTGTTTTTGTTTTTGTTTTCAGATGGAGTCTTGTTCTTGTTGCACAGGCTGGAGTGCAATGGCATGATCTCGGCTCACTGTAACCTCCACCTTGTGGGTTCAAGCAATTTTCCTGCCTCAGCCTCCTGAAGAGCTGGGATTACAGGCGCCCATCGCCATGCCTGGCTAATCTTTGTATATTTAGTAGAGATGGAGTTTGACCATGTTGGTCAGGCTGGTCTCCAACTCCTGACTTCGTGATCCACCCAACTCAACCTCCCAAAGGGTTGGGATTACAGGTGTGAGCCACCGCGCTTGGCTGGTAACTAGTTTTCTATCCAACAAAGATTTAATACAATCAAGCAAGTTCAATTTTGCTACCTCAATAGAATTTAAAACAAAATTCATATGTCTATAATTTAGCTAGCTTTGTCACTTTTCTGAAAAATTCTAAAGCAAATTACTAGAATGTAAGACCAGAATTATTATAAGAAAACATGAGTTAATTTCTGTGTGACGAAAATAAAGAGTAGCTTGACCATGATGTCCATTTTTTTAAATGTCATGTTCATTTCAAAACTAAATCTTGTATATAACTATTGAAAATGGTTGTTCAAATTGTTTAATGTATCTTGGTAGATTCTGGCATCTCCAG
>NW_022301325.1:1525-2308 GCF_002776525.5 Piliocolobus tephrosceles | reverse complement strand
CGGCGAAGGCGCAGAGACGCGCGCCGGCGCGGTGCAGGCCGGCGCAGCCGCAGAGTAGCAGGTCGGCGCGGCGCCGAGTCGCGCGTCCGAGTGTCGCAGGCGCAGAGTAGCAGGCCGGCGCGGCGCAGGCGCAGAGTCGCGCGCCTGCGCGGCCCAGGCTGGCGCACCCGCAGAGTGGCGGCGCGGCGCAGTCGCAGACTCACAGGCCGGCGCGCGCAGGCGCAGACTCGCGCGTCGCCGCAGCGCAGGCCGGCGCAGCCGCAGAGTCGCCGGTCTGCGCGGCGCCGAGTCGCGCGCCCGCGCGGGGCATGCGCAGAGTCGCAGGCCGGCGCGGCGCAGGCGGAGAGACGCGCGCTGGCGCGGCTCACGCCGGCGCAGCCTCAGAGTCGCAGGTCGGCGCGGCACAGAGTCGCGAGCCCGAGCGGCGCATTCGCAGGGTCGCAGGCCGGCGGGGCGCAGGCGCGGAGCCGCTCCCCGGCCCGGCGCTGGCCGGCGCAGCCGCAGAGTGGCAGGTCGGCGCGGCCCAGAGTCGCGCGCCCGCGCGGCGCATGCGCAGAGTCGCAGGCCGGCACGGCGCAGGCGCAGAGACGCGCGCCGGCACAGCACAGGCCGGCGCAGCCGCAGAGTCGCAACGCGACGTAGGGGCAGAGTAGCAGGTCGGCGCGGCGCAGAGTCGCGCGCCCGCATTACGCAGGCGCAGAGACGCAGGCCGGCGCGGCGCAGAGTCGCAGGCCGGCGCGGCGCAGGCGCACACAGTTGCGCCGGTGCGGGGCAGGCCGGTAG
>NW_022301325.1:0-1425 GCF_002776525.5 Piliocolobus tephrosceles | reverse complement strand
AGTCGCGCGCCCGCGCGGCGCATGCGCAGAGTCGCAGGCCGGCGCGGCGCAGGCGGAGAGACGCGCGCCGGCGCGGCTCACGTCCGCGCAGCGGCAGAGTCGCACGTCGGCGCGGTGCAGAGTCGCGCGCCCGCGCTGCGCATGCGCATAGTCGCAGGCCGGCGCGGCGCAGGCGCATAGATGCTACCAGGCGCGGCGTAGGCCGGCGCAGCCGCAGAGTCGCAGGTCGGCGCGGCGCAGAGTCGCGCGCCCGCCCGGCGCATGCGCAGAGTCGCCGACCGGCGCACCGCAGGCGCAGAGACGCGCGCCGGCGCGGCGCACCCCGGCGCAGCCGCAGAGTCGCAGGTCGGCGCGGCGCAGAGTCGCGCGCCTGCTCGGCGCAGGCGCAGAGTCGCCCGTCGTCACTGCGCAGGCGCAGAATGGCAGATCGGGGCGGCGCAGGCGCAGAGTCGCACGCCGACGCTGCGCAGGCCTGCGCGGGCGCAGAGTCGCCCGCCGGCGCGGCGCAGGCTAGCGCAGTCACAGACCGGCGCGGCGCAGGCCCAGCGTCGCGCGCCGGCGCAGCAGCAGAGTCGCAGGCCTGCGCGGCGCTGACACAGAGTCGCGCGCCGGCGCGGCGCAGGCCGGTGCAACCGCAGAGTCGCAGGTCGGCGTGGCGCAAAGTCGCGCGCCCTCGCGGCGCAGGCGCCGAGTCGCAGGTCGGCGCGGCGCATGCGCAGAGTCGCACGCTGACGCGGCGCAGGCCGGCGCTGGCGCAGGATCGCAGTTTCGTTCGGCGCAGGCGCAGGGTTGGAGGCCGGCGCGGAGCAGGCGCAGAGTCGCAGGCCGGCCCGGCGCAGTCGCAGAGTCGCAGGTCTGCGCGGCGCAGGCTCAGAGTCACAGGCCGGCGCAGGCGCAGAGTCGCGCGCCGGCACGGCCCAGGCGCAGAGTCGCAGTTCGGCGCAGGCGCAGAGTGGCAGGTCGGCGCGCTGCAGGCGCAGAGTCGCGCGCCGTCGCGGCGCAGTCCGGCGCACGCGCAGTGTCGCGCCCCGGCGCGGCGCAGGCCGGCGCAGCCGCAGAATCGCAAGACGGCGCGGCGCAGATACAGAGTCGCGCGCCGGCGCGGCGCAGACCGGCGCAGGTCAGGTCGGCGCGGCGCAGGCGCAGAGTCGCGCGCCGTCGCGGCGCAGACCGGCGCAGGCGCAGAGTTGCAGGTCGACGCGGCGCATGCGCAGCGTCGCACGCTGTGGCGGCGCTAGCCGGCGCAGGCGCAGAATCGTAGGTCGACGCGGCGCATGCGCAGTGTCGCACGCGCAGACTCGCATGTCCACGCGTCGCAGGCTCAGCGTCGCAGACCGGCGCAGGCGCAGAGTCGCCCGCCGGCGCTGCGCACGCCGGCTCAGCCGCAGAGTCGCAGGTGGGCGTGTTGGAGGCCCAGAGTCGCGC
>NW_022301324.1:0-3357 GCF_002776525.5 Piliocolobus tephrosceles | reverse complement strand
GTTTTTGCCTATTCAATATAATATTGGATGTGGGTTTGTCATAAATAGCTCTTATTATTTTGAGATATGTTCCATCAATACCGAATTTATTAAGTTTTTAGCATGAAGAGCTGTTGAATTTTGTCAAAGGCCTTTTCTGCATCTATTGAGATAATCACGTGGTTTTTGTCTTTGGTTCTGTTTATATGCTGGATTACGTTTATTGATTTGTGTATGTTGAACCGTCTTGCATCCCAGGGATGAAGCCCACTTGATCATGGTGGATAAGCTTTTTGAAGTGCTGTGGATTTGGTTTGCCAGTGTTTTATTGAGGATTTTTGCATGGATGTTCATCAGGGATATTGGTCTAAAAATCTCTTCTTTTTTGTTGTGTCTCTGCCAGGCTTTGGTATCAGGATGATGTTGGCCTTATAAAATGAGTTAGGGAGGATTCCCTCTTTTTCTATGGATTGGAATAGTTTCAGAAGGAATGGTACCAGCTCCTCCTTGTACCTCTGGTAGAATTCGGCTATGAATCTGTCTGGTCCTGGACTTTTCTGGTTGGTAGGCTATTAATTATTGTCTCAATTTCAGAGCCTGTTATTTGTCTATTCAGGGATTCAACTCCTTACTGGTTTAGTCTTGGGAGAATGTATGTGGCCAGGAATTTATCCATTTATTCTAGGTTTTCTAGCTTATTTATGTAGAGGTGTTTTTAGTATTCTCTGATGGTAGTTTGTATTTCTGTGGGGTCAGTGGTGATATCCCCTTTATCATTTTTTATTGCATCTATTTGATTCTTCTCTCTTTTCTTCTTTATTAGTCTTGCTAACTGTCTATCAATTTTGTTAATCTTTTCAAAAAACCAGCTTCTGGATTCATTGATTTTTTGAAGGGTTTTTTGTGTCTCTGTCTCCTTCAGTTCTGCTCTGATCTTAGTTATTTCTCGCCTTCTGCTAGCTTTTGAATGTGTTTGCTCTTGCTTCTCTAGTTCTTTTAATTGTGATATTAGGATGTCAATTTTAGATCTTTCCTGCTTTCTCTTGTGGGCCTTTATTGCCATAAATTTTACCCTACACACTGCTTTAAATGTGTGCAGAGATTCTGGTATGATGTATCTTTGTTCTCATTGGTTTCAAAGAACATCTGTATTTCTGCCTTCATTTCGTTATGTAACCAGTAGTCATTCAGGAGCAGGTTGTTTAGTTTCCATTTAGTTGAGCAGTTTTGATTGAGTTTCTTAATCCTGAGTTCTTGTTTGATTGCACTGTGGTCTGAGAGACAGTTTGTTATAATTTCTGTTCTTTTGTATTTCCTGAGGAGTGCTTTACTTCCAACTATGTGGCCAATTTTGGAATAAGTGCTTCGTGGTGCTGAGAAAAATGTATATTCTGTTGATTTGGGGTGGAGAGTTCTGTAGATGTCTATTAGGTCTGCTTGGTGCAGAGTTGGGTTCAATTCCTGTATATCATTAACTTTCTGTCTCACTGTTCTCTCTAATGCTGACAGTGGGGTATTAAAGTCTCCCATTATTATTGTGTGGGAGCCTAAGTCTCTTTGTAAGTCTCTAAGGACTTGCTTTATGAATCTGGGTGCTCCTGAATTGGGTGCATATATATTTTGGATAGTTAGCTCTTCTTGGTGAATTGATCCCTTTACGATTATGTAATAGCCTTCTTTGTCTCTTTTGATCTTTTTTGGTTTAAACTCTGTTTTATCAGCGACTAGGATTGCAACCCCTGCCGTTTTTTGTTTTCCATTTGCTTGGTAGATCTTCCTCCATCCCTTTGTTTTGAGCCTATGTGTGTCTCTGTGTCCTAACCCAGTTCCACTCCTATCGTATTTGCCCATAACACTGATTAATAAAACTGATTCAACTGTTCTATAATCACAATTTAAGCTGTGTCCATTAAATTCCATGAGGAATGCAAAAGGATACAACCTAAGACACAAAACTTAATTGACTGCTGATATTTCATTGGTAAATTGGGTAATTGATGGGTAAATGCAGTGGAACCGGTGGGTGGGCATTAGTTATATAAGGGGTGAAGCAGCAAGATACTTCATTCTTAAAAGGTGTTTGAAAGAAATTGAAACACAGGAGTGTGTGTATTCAGCTGAAATAAAATTAGAAAACCATGAAATAAATCTCAGTTGGGGTGTAAAAAAATGGCATTGAGGAGATTCTGGGTCAATCGTCCAACTGTGTAAACTGGATCTTGGAAGCAGGATCCCTTTCCTGCAATGAGACTTGTTTATTGGTGGTGGTGTTTCAGTGGAAACGATTTTGGAGAATGGCCCCTTCCTTTTGTGTATCTGCTGATTAGATTTCATGGGGAATCTGGGGTTTTAAACTCTATTTAAATGTTAACATAATTCATTCAAATGGCAAAAAATCAACAGGTTCTTTGATGTGGAATCATCACAGATCCATTTTTTCTTAGGTACAGTTATTAAAGTTGAGCTACCAGAGTGAAACGATTGTGGAGAATAGCCCCTTCCTTTAGTGTATTTGCTGATTAGATTTAATGGTACATTTATCATTAGGTACAGTGATCAAAGTTGACCTACCCAAGAGTAGAGATGTCCAGGACAGAACTCAGGACTCTGTAGAATCACAGAATCCTGGGTGCAACACTGTTCAAGCACATAAATATGGTCATTCAGAGTGTTTTGGTGTGACATGTGTGTGAATTGCAGTGGAATGAGTATGACACGCAGACAGGTTATCAAGTGGACTCACCTCAAAATCAGTTATGGGCATTACAGAACACCGATGCCAAGGTCCCGGATAAAGAGAAAAGAAACTGCAACATCCTGTGTAAAACAATGGCATCTGGATTTCTCATGCTTCTGGGGATCATGCCCCTGAAAAAGGTGACTCCTTTCTCCTAGTGGAGCATCTTTCTCAGCAGGGCTCATTTCTTTTTCCAGGACTCTGTCCAACAGAAAGGGGAAGCCTTCTGATAGAGCACACCTGATCCATGAAAAGAAAAGGGAAAGGAGGTCAAAGGTCACACTCCCCTCATTCTACCATCCTCCCTAAAATCATCCTGATTTCATGGGCCTCGAGACCGGGGAAGGTTCTGTATACCTCGTGGCCTTGGGGTCTGGCCTAAATTCTATTCTCTTTCTCATTATCTGAAAAATTTTAAGAAAATCCCTAGAGCCAGGATCTTTATTCCTATTAAGCAAAAAGTCCCGAAGAAACACCCAAATTCTGTCCCTCTTAGTTTCGGAAACAAGTCTACCTTCATCAGCATGAAATTTTGCACGAAATGTGTTAACTGCAAGTCCACCACACAGTGCTTAACTGGAATTGGAAGCAACTTCTCAGATGATGAAAAATAGATGCAAGAATCCCTAAGACCAATGGTT